>NC_049232.1:42030011-42141076 GCF_011100685.1 Canis lupus familiaris
AACCTTGGTAATTTTCTTTTTATGGGCCATAGGTTCAAAGCCTTTGGCAAGCAATAGCATCAACCTTAAATTTAATAACATTGTTTGTATTGATTATATTTATTGCAGCTACCTTTAATGAAAAGTGATACTTTCTCTCCATTTGCAATCATGTTATACATTTTCCTTCTGAAGTAGACTTAAGCAAAAGAGAAAGTGAATTAGTTTTTAACATATTAAATTGCTAGAAGTATAGGTCATATATGGATAAAATAAAAATAGTGGAAGTGATAATTAGATGTCTAAAGATATATTAAACACATAGCTTTGGAAGTGGATGTGATTTATCTGCAGCTCTCTTAAGCACGTCTGATTTCTTAGATAATCATAATAACCCTCTACCAGTGGCCTCCAATATTATTCTTCTGCTTACTATAGGAAAATTCTCCTTCACTGAGAGCCAACTACATAGCTGGTTGTATGCTGGATTTTGGAATTGACTGTTTAATAGTGTTTTTTAGCTTTTGGCTCAATTGCAAAACAGAGGTATCTGAGCTAACCAGAGTTTGTAAATGGGCAAACCACCTCAGGGTCTTTCTCATTACCTCCCAAGTATTGAAAGGTATCCTGAGACAAGGTGTACATTTCCTTATTTGTATTCTTTTATACTAGGGACAGAAATATAGATTTGAATGATTTCTTTTTGGTAGCAGTTGTATAATACCTATCAACATTTTAAACACACATAGTTTTTTTTTCCTCAAAATTCTATTCCTAGGATTTTAATCTACCAGAAAACTATTACAGGTTAGCTGTGATACAGATGTAAGGATGTTTATTGAAGCCTTATTAGTATAGAAATAATTGGAGATTAACCAAATGTTCTTATTCTTGAAATATTTTCTACTCTTGGATTCAGAGATACCTCCTTCATTCTTCTGGTTTTCCTCTTACCTCCCTAGCTCCTTGTTCCAGGCTTTGCTGCTTCTCTTCATCACCTCACACTCCTAATGATGGAGTGCCTAGGGGCAAACTTCTTTCAACTTTTTCTTGATCAACTATTTATGCCTTGATTTTCTAGTAGCCTTGTAACTTTAAGTACCTTTTAACTATTAATGATTGACTTCTTTCTCTTTCTTAATTGTACATTTCCTCTAAAATCAATGCTTATACTTTAACTGATCACTCTGCATGTTTGCTTGCCTATCTGCTATACATCTCAACTTTATCATGCCCAAAACTAAGTTCTTGATTTTGTAACTTCTTCTATCTCTTGAGCCTAGTAACTGCATTCTACTAAGCTGAAGTCATATTTTATTAGATTTTTTCTTTCACCCACTGCCACATCAAACCTGTCAGAAAATTCTGTTTGTTCTATATTCAAACTATTCCACAATAAAACAAAAGCCATTTCAGCACCATCATGTTTAAAATGGAATGTTCAAAGATTTTCCCTTTGAGATCAGAAACAAATTAAGTTTCCCATTTATTACCATTTGCATTCTTAGCCAGTTCATTAAAACAAGAATAAGAAAGATGAAAAAGGATTGCCGATTATATTCTTGTAGATGTAGAAACTCCTAAATAAATTGCTAATCAATTATTAGTGTTTATATGAAAGTTTATCTAGGTTACTGATTTCTTTTTTTTTTTTTTAAGATTTTATTTATTCATGAGAGTCACAGAAAGAGAGACAGAGGGAGAAGCAGGCTTGCTGTGGGGAACCCAATGCGGGACCCGATCCCAGGACCTTGGGATCATGACCTAAGCCAAAGGCAGATGCTCACCCACTGAGCCACCCAGGCACCCCTAGGTTACTGATTACAAACTCCATCGTATTTCAAAGTACCAGGAACAAAGTTGGGGAAAAAATATGTACTGTTACATCAAAAACAAAAAATACATAAGAATAAACCTAACAAAACATGTGCAAGTTCTTTTTAGAAAATGATATCAGCTTATTAGATATAGTTAAGAGGATTCAAGTATCCAGTATTATAAAGATGTCATTTCTTTCCATTTCAATACATAGATGCATTGAAATTCCATGTGATGGCTAATTTTAAGTGTCAGCTTGACTGGCCATGCTGTACCCACATTAAACATTATTTCTGAGTGGGGCTGTAAGAATGTTTCTAAGTGAGATTAGCAGGTCAGTCAGTGGCCTCAGCAAAGTAGACTGTCCTCCCGGATGTGGGTGGTCATGATCCAATCCATTGAGGATCTGAATAGAACAAAAGGTGGGGAAATTTGCCTCTTTTTTTTCTTGCTTCACTGCTTGAGCTGAGACACCATATCTCATTTCTACCCTTGGACTGGGATGATTTACACCAATGCAGACACTGGCTCCCCTGGTTCACAGGTCTTTGAATTTGGACTACTTTATACCACTTGCTTTCTTGAAGTCTTTAGTTTGCAGATGGCAGATTGTGAGATTTCTCAGCCTCCATAATCTTATGAGCCAATTTCTCATAATAAATCTCCTTTTATATACATAAAGCTTTTATTCTTGAGACAGATTATGATAGCATTGTTCTGTTATAGATGGAAACCCTTGTACATGTGCATCTGGATCCACTTATAAGAATGTTCACAGCACCATTGCTGGAATAACTGAACCCTGACAACAACCCAAGGATACTTTACTCAGGGAAGGGATGAGTAAATATTATTAGAATATTCATAAAATTTTGTATAACACTGAACAAAATTTACTGCTGGAAAATGGAAGAATAATATACAAACATATATAGTAATACATTCAATACAAAATTCTTACCAAGAATATGTTAAAATCCTCATGATGATTGTATTAGTTCTCTAATGCCTCTGTGTCTAATCATCACAAGATTAGTGGCTCAAAAGAATACAAATTTATTAAGTTTCTGAGGTCTGAAGTCTGAAATCAATTTCTCTGCTAAAAATCAAGGTGTCAGTATGCATATATTCCTTGCCTTTTCCAGCTTCTAGAGGCCATTAGCATCTTGGTTTATGGCTCCTTCCTCCATCTTCAAAGCTAGCAGTGAAGCATCATCAAATCTCTCTTTGCTTCCATGTCACGTTGCCTTCTTTTCTCTGATCCCCTGCCTATCTGTTATAAGGCCCTCTATGTTTATATAGGACCTACCAAGATAATCCAGGCTGATTTTCCCATCTAAAGATCCTTAACTCAGTCATACCTTGTAAGTGCCTTTTGCCATATAAGGTAACATATCCACAAATTTCAGGGATTAGGATGTAAAGATTAAGGAGAGGAGTGGGGCAGGCATTATTTAACCTACTGCAATGATGTATCAGGTGAAATTGGCTACAAAAAGCACTGAAATTTTCAAATTGAAGAGAAAAATTGCCACCAAAACACTATCAATGTCTATGTGAACATAGTAAGAAAGGAAATGTTTCTGTTCAAAAAATTGCATTTTACCACCACTAACAAGTATTAATTAGCACCTGAGCTTTGGAGAATACAGGATCTAACTATAGGCTCCTGTCAGCTACCAGTGTCTTTTGTGTGATAATCTCATCAAATAGTATTTTTAAAAATTTGATTTGTAGGATCTTTTTTCCATTTACAAAAATTTTAATGACTCCTTATACCCCTATACTTAACTCTACCCAATAAATTTCCTACATGACCTCAAAATACCCTTAGTGTAGAATATGGGGGTAATGATTTTAAGAACTATTTCTTTCAAGCCTAGTGTTCTGTACAAAGGACAAAATATATTTATGAGTTGTCTTATTATAATAAACTTCCCATGCTCCTTCCTTTATTCAGTCATTTATTTCATCATTTTTCTATCCATACACATTTATTGATTCTATTATGTGCCAGGAATTATGGTAGAATGTGGGGATATATCATCTTAAAGGCAACATACTTATCCTTAATTTTTCATTCAAGTAGCATAAGAAAAAAAGGAGGGAGATTGTTATTATAAGCAGAAAAAGACAAATGTATTTTGCAAAGAATTTTGAGATATGAAGCCATTCTAATAAAAACAGAATAAGAGAAGCCCGTATCTTCTCTTGGGTTATTCAACTAAGGCTTCAAGGAGGAGGTGACACTTCATGATGACTTCACAATGCGTGAAAAGTAACACGCAGCTGGGCAAGGCCAAGGAAAAGTCATTCTTAACACAAAGAACAGCATTTTTTTTCCCCAGGGCACATTTATCAGGAGACATTTCTGGCTGTCATAATGGAGGTTGTGGGGAGGAATGCTATGGGTATCTAGGGGGTTAAGACTGTGCATACTGACAAGCCTTCTATGATGCACAGAACAGCAAAGAATTAGTCAGTTTAGAAGGTCATTGGTGCCAAATGTGAGAAACTCTGTCCTCAGCTATGCAAGAGTGAGATAGCATGTCACGTTCTGAAATCACAAGAAGCACTGTTTATGACAGTTATTTTTTAAGACCTTACTATGTATTTTACTGTTTGAATATAAGGATAAGTTGAGATAAATATGAAGAAATACATGATGAGTTGTAGGGACAGGCTTTAGGGAAGCAATTAAAAAAGTAGAAATAACAATAAAAAATTTTCATAAGGAGATGAAGCAAATGATAAAATATTATCAACAAAATATTGTCATTAAAGAAAAGTCCCCCAAACAAATTACTTAAGTATTGAACCTTAAACAATATGCACAGGTATAGGGTATGCTCCCTCCCAAAAAAAAGCCCAAAGTAATTATATTTAGAAAAATATGACTTTTCTAAAAAAAAATAATTTTTGCAGTTACCACTATGGAAAGCTGGTTTGGTTGATCACTCTATTCCAAAATTAAGCATGTAAATTCTTCCAGTTTGAACATGTATGTTATACTATGCACTGCTGTTTTGGAGCTACATCAGTATTATTATTTTCAAGATCTCAGTGTTCTTTTAGCATCATACAAATAGTATACACATATTTCTTACCAAGTTCCAGTAGATTATTTCACAAACTAAAAGATCATTTTATCATTTGGTATCAACATCATGTTTTAGGGGTCTCAAGACAGTGTTCAAGGTCTGAGGGTTCACAAATCACCAGCTGCCATATCAGAAACATGTTGAATATTTTTCATTGTTTTGAATTCTGTGGAAAAGTTTAAGAAGCCAAGTCAACTTGAAATAAAATTCAGAGATTTTATTATACAGTCAGCAGCTAAAAGCTATCAGATTTGTGTGGGTGTTTGGATATTGTTTTTTAAAAATGCAGAGAAAACTCAATTTTGGTGCACGGTCCCCTTGGAGAAGTAACTTGTCAATTATGCTGAATAGTGGCATGGTTTTCAATGTGTCAAAAACAGACAGGGACTGACCTTAGACTCCTTGAAGCAATGAGCTCAGCTGGTTCTAAACCCAGATCCTTAGGGTGTCAAGGCAGCTGATTACCCTCTGCATTAACTAGCTCCTGTGTGTTTCCTTGTCTTGATGTCCTATATGGTGCTTTCTCAGACAGAAGCCAGCAGTCACAGGTTAGTGTCCTTGGAGTTGCAACTTTAGAAAATGCCATTGCAATTTAGCAACAGTGATCAAAAGTAAGTAACTACCTCATGTCACCAGGAGCCAGTCCTGGTTTTAAAACTAACCCCAAATAAGTAAAGAACATCGTGTTCAGAGACACTGTTTTGTACAAGACTTAACTTTTAAGTCTGATGAATCTGTGGGTGAAAGATATTCTTTTTGATCTGAGTTCAGTGGTTGTTACCTCCTATCTGAAAAGAGTTAGTGGAATAGATCATAAATTAGATAGGAATGTAAAACTGAGAAGGTACAGGAAATAATTTTTCAAAAAGTCTGGCCCCAGAAAAAGTCACATTCGGAAATGGTCCAGTTTCCAAACCACAGGCAGCAGCCTGCAGAAGAGAAGGGAGTAGAAATTTGACATTTGTGCAAGTCCCTCCTTTTGATCACCATTCTGTTTCTTTAGTCATTAGATCTACTCAGGCAGCTGAGAATCAGCTTTCATCCTTTAATTCTCATTTTCTTCTGAGATTTTTCATAAGTCTACACAACCTTTTTCCCTTTAGACAAGCCCTGCAGAGCTGCCAATCTCATGGGCATCCATGCTAGTCTGATGATGTGCAGCTGACAGATAGAAGTCTGAATACTTGGTTTCTATGGTTGGAGGTATATTATGCAGTTATCGACTTTCTTCCTTCAAAGTCAATATCAAAATTTATTCAAACAAGAAATGGTGTTCAAACAAATTCAATTTTGATCAAGAAGTACAAATCAATGCATCGTATCAGTATAAATACATCTGTGTATATATACATGTATGTATATACACATACACATACCCTGTTCATATGATAAAATAAAATAATTCTGGGGATAAAGTGAAATGATCACACATATATCTTTTCTACTTGACTGGAAAAAGAGATGATTTGATAATGTTACCTATAAATATTTCCAGCTCATTTACTCATTTCATTAATAAATTATGATAGGACCAATGTGTTAATTTAAAAATCAAAACCAAGATCTTCAAAATGTTAATAAAAAAGATTTAATAATTTGTGGTATCACAGGTTAGTTTTTACTGGATACTCACCCTTTACAACTGACCTTCTCTGAGACATTATTATTCACATACTCTAGGATTTCATTTACTAATATGTTTTGAAATGGTCACAGAAAGCATCCATTGATTAGCAGTTTTAAACATTAAATAGTCTTTAAATATTTAGTATAAGAAGTGCCCAGACTCCCTTCTTTCAAATAGAGCAGTTATACTGGCATGTCACAATGCATTGAAATTAAAAGAGAAATTTTATATTTCTTCTTTGCCATTGACCCCCAGAAAGCAGTCACAACAATGCCTAGCTGCAAGAGGCTGGGACATGCAAGTACACTTGGGAAGAGATGTGCCAGCCACAATTCATTTACTATGAAAGAAGGGGAGAAGAATTTAGTTTAAGCAGCTAGTAGTTCCCATCACACAATCTGTTTTAAAATTCAGAATAAGTTGATCTCTTTTCTCTATGATACTTTTCCCCTCAAGAAGCTTCATGCAAATATATTCTCTTTGTTTTGTCTCACCAGTTCATCAAAATTCCCAAAGAATATCAGTTAGTTTCCAGCCAGCCCCCTCTGCTAAAAGCCAATAATATTTAAAGAATGTGGGTGCAGAAAAGTGGGAATTAGGAGACTTGGTTAGTTCATACATCCTCAGTTGAACATCTTGAGTTTCCTCATCTACAGAAAGAATACACTGGATGAGGTATTGGCCTCTATCCCAACTTCTAGGGATTCTTTTTTCTCAATAAAGTTTTTATTTTAATTTCAGCATAGTTAACAACTGGTGTTATATTAGTTTCAGGTATACAATATAGTGATTAAACAATTCCATACATCGTCCAGTGCTCATCACAATATGTGCCCTCCTTAATCCCCATCATCTATCTCACCCACCCCCCACCCACCTCCTCCCCTCTGGTAACCATCAGTTTTTTCTGTATAGTTAACAGGCTGTTTCTTGATTTCTCTCTCTCTCTCTCTGTCTCTCACTTTTCTTTTCCTTTGCTCATTTATTTTGTTTCTTAAATTCCTCATATGAGTGAGATCATATGGTATTTGTCTTTCTCTGACTTATTTCTAAACTTCCAGAATTCTTAACAGATGAGAGAATTTACTGTGAAGCAAATCAAACCTTAGATAGAAAAGGTTCAACTGTGCACTGGGGAGGATCCTTGCAATATGTTATATGGTCATAATTTTGTACATTTTGCAAGAGTAAGAAATTTTAATTGTAATTGGTAAAATACTTGTCTCTGTCATATTTCCCTTTGTGTCAGGGGTACTTGTGAAATGGATATTTTATGTTAGTGATTTGAGATTTCTCTTTTTTAAAGAAATCTCAAAATTCAATGAGCCTTAGACTCCATAAAAAATGGATTTACCTCTATTTAAGATGTCTATATTGTCCTTCTTTGGATATCTGTAAACATAAGAACATATTAAAGTGATTCAGCCCATTATAATAGTAATAGCAGAAATTGGGATGAATTACCTCCCTAGGATCCTTTTCATCCAAAGGTTCTTCTCACCTTTATACAGTAGGAATGGTAGTTGTTTCAGATTCTGTGACCAATATTTGTATCCAAAGAGCAGTTATAACACCAAATGGAATAGTAAGAATTGAAAATTGTCCTCCTTCGGTTAGTAGTCTAGGTTGCTGTATCTAGGAAAATACAGTCTCCATGGCAACTTGATGTTCAACTTGTAACTTTTAAACACTTTGCCTTTTTCTTTACATTATTATGATTTATAATCACACTAATGACCTCCCAGTTAGGCATTTTCTGGCCATTAACGACAGGCTCTGTTAAAGGACCCTAGATTCACCTGGTACCATGAATGCTTTCCATTGGTCATTAATGCCAAGAAAATATCCAGTTTGAAGGTCATTATTGCTTAAATAGTAACTTGGAAAGTTATGCAAGGCTAGCAATTAGGTTGTTTTTTAGACTATTTTAGAAAGTCTGTATAAACACCAAGATCAGACAAAACAACAATGTAATGAAAGCCCAGGCCACTGATGAAGCTGAGGGAAAGGTAAAAATGTCTCTTCAGGTTGTTGGCCTTTTAAAAATAGCTTTGAGACTTTAATGATGTGAGAGCTATATACAGTCTGGAATTATTAACTTGCTTACTCTTCCTCATCTCCCATTAAGATTCCACCCACTCTTCTAGGAACTGTCTGCCCCAGAATGCATTTCCTGCTGTGTTAATTACCTTGCAAAGTCAGGAGTATCACTGGCCTGTTTATGTTAATTGCCCTTGGTAGTTTTACAAGTGAGAAGAAGAGAACCAAAAATTAATTTGGAAAGCTCTCGAGTTCTACTGTGAACAATCAATTGGATTCATGTTTTAAAAATTTAAGAGTCATTAGAGTGTTTTGTTTTTCCTATGCAAACAGCACACACTGTCAGAGGAAGGGCAAGGGGCCATTTTGGCCACAATATACATTTTGTCCTTTCTGTTCTAATGGCACCTATTTTTCCACTGAAACACCTCTAATCTGATCCCCACGTTTTTCTTCGCCAAACAAAAAATATTTATAAGATGCTCCTTTTCTTAAAAATGAAAGCCTTCTATACCTTGTTCCCTTTGTAGCAGTTCTCCCTTATTCTCCCCTCAAAAGCAAGCCTATGAGAACTATAGACTACAATCATCATCCTTATACCCTTTACTCCTTCATTCCTCAGTCCTCTGGAATCTATTATGTTATGGTTTCACTCCTATTACAAATTTCTCTGTGTAATCCCATTCTGATCATCTTTTTTAAAGATTATTAATTTATTTAAGAGGGTGTGCAAGACAGCATGCACATATGGGGGACAAGGGGAGACAGAGGGAGAGAGAATCTGAAGCACATTCCATAATCAGCACAGAACCCATCCTGGGGTTCATGACCTGGAGCCAAAATCAAGAGCCAGTCCTTAATGGACTGAGCCACCCAGGTGCCCCTGTTCTGACCATCTTTTAAATGCTGCTGTCTATAGGACTCTAGCCTTTCTTCTCTTAGTTCTTTATATACTTTTCCTGGGGAATTTATCCTAACTTCATGGGTTAAATGGCCATCTGTATTCTAACAATACACTGAACTCCAGTTGTTTTTCCTGTGAACCAGCCCTATCTAGTCTTCCATTTCCTGCATGTATCCATTTGATTTTTTTGTTAACCATTTAGTACCCATTACCCTAAAATTATTTTTAATGTGTATGGCCTTTTTCATTGAATGGTGCTGTCTTCCATCCAGTCAGCCAAATTTAAAAATACAGAGATTATTCTCCATTTCTCCTTTTCCACAACTCTCATATTCAATCTCCAAATCCTACAAATTCTACCTTATTAACACTTCAAAAATCAACGCCCTGTAAGATACTGTGCCACTGATACAACCTTGGTTCTGTTTCTCACTAGACATGAAGTTTTCACTTATGCATGCTAAATTCATTCTCAAATACACTTATCTTTTTTTATCTGTTTTTGTTTCAAGTTTTTATTTAAATTCTAGTTAACGTATAGTGCAATATTGATTTCAGGAGTAGAATTTAGTGATTCATCACTTCAAATACAATTATCCTTTAAAAGCATAGACTCATCATGTTTTTCTTCTGTATAAAAGTTTTTAGTGATTTAACGTTTCCCCTTATGATAACATTTTAAATTCTTATTACTGTTTTTAAAGATGTCAAATACTAGAATATAACCTCCATGAGATAAAATTCCATGTCCTTCACTCATCACTGTAGGAGAATAAATTTTGTATTTTTCTAAAGATTTATTTATTTATTTGAGAGAGTGAAAGAGAAAGAGAGAGCTTGAGCATGAGTGGGCAGAGGGGCAGAGGGCAAGAGAGAGAGAGAGAGAATCTCAAGCAGACCCAGGGCTCAATGCAGGACTTAATCTATGACCCTGAGATGATGATCTGAGCCGAAATCAAGTCGGTCACTAAACCAACTTAACCAACTGAGCCACTGAGGCATTCCAAATTTTGTATTGTTTTTAAGTCATTAAGTTTGTAGTAATTTTTTATAGCAGCAATAAGAAATGAATACACCATTTCACCCAAAGAAGCACCTCCACACATTGTATATTCTCTCATTTTTGGAATGCTAGATTAAACATTCTAGAATCAAACCCTAACTTCCAAAACATTTTCTTTTCTTTATACTATCTAGCAACAGGACTTCTGGCTGCTGCCCCTGGTTTCACTAGATCCTATTTTTAATTTTATTGTTATATATTCTCAAAGGACTGGTAGATCCTCAAGAGGAAAGGAGGATATTTATACCACTATTTACTCATGCTACCTAGAACTTTTTCTTGAATATCAAAAACATCAATTAATATTTATTGATTCTATTTATGTGATTTTGACTCAGGCAACATTCATATTCTCCAGAGCAATAAAGTTTATGAACCTGTATATGACAAAACAAACCCTTAGAGTTTCAAATTTTGGCAATATGTATCTTTGTTATTCTGAAAGCATTTGTTATATGATATGTGTAACCATTAGCATGAGTTTAATGCATGTATGTGAAGGGGAGCATAATTTCCCACACCCAAATATGCCTCTTGGGCATAGAATTATTGTGAATTGGTTGTTTTTAAGAAACAGCAGATGTAAAAGCTCTGAAAGCTAGTATAAGTTAACCTTTTGTGAGAGACATTTATATTTATAAGGGAATGTCCCTTTGTAATGGTTTCTCCTCTGTACTAGGAAAAGAAAGAGACAGAACCTCTAGAAACTCTTACAAATGGGGAAAATAGAGACTTAGATCTGCATGACAACCATACTTTACTGTGATTTGCCTGAAAACATCCCATAACTTGCTCTTTATCCCCCAACACCTTCTTTTGTCAGTAGCTGAGGGTGATAGTCAAGGTGATGGCTTGGGTCATTTCAAGGAGTTACTACTCAGTTTTCCTGGGTCTCTCCATTGTATATAGGAGGTATATATGTTAATTTCTGTTTTTTTTTCTCCTGTTATTCTTTTATTACAGAGGTGTTTCAGCCAAGAATCTAGAAGGGTAGAAGGAAAATTATTTTTCCTTCTCTACACATATATGAAGTATGTTCATTTTGATATTTGAATCCTGATTTAATCTATGGTCATCCTGTAAAGCCAAGAGGTTCTCAGTTCTGATCTGTGTGCTGAGTATTATCTTAAATAAAACGACACATATTCATGAGATAAGCACAACTCATGGAGAAGAATGTGGCGAAATGAGTATCTACCCTTGATGAAATGAATATCTATATATGGAAGAACTCGGTCTATAGCTTAGAATATCAATTGACATTCCTTCAACCACATATTATTCAGGCTAATATTTTTTGAGCAGGATAATGAGTGCATGTTTTCTCTTTGTAACAACCTTTATTAATATATGCTTCTATAGACCCCAAATATCTTATCATTTAAAATATTTTTCTTTATTATCTGATTGTTTTCATTTGTGTGTGTGTCATTGTTTTCTCAATATATAAGAACCCATAATTTTGTCTAAGGTTTCATAATCTGTCTTGTTAGCTAGGGCATTACTGGGTTCTCATCCCAGGGACTGAAAAACAGTGATATAAATCAAACTGTACCCCTTACCCTTGAGAAAAGAAGATTTTTCTTCTCATCTTCGATCTTTTCTCTCCCAGCTAATGCAGTCTTTTCAAGGAACAGATCAGGAAATCTGCCATTTTGAATGTCACACCTGGGGTTACAATAATTTTCAGTTCTTACTGATGTGTAGCTTAGTAATTTAAGTCTGTATACATAACATGTTTATGTGATTCCTGAAAGTCTAAACAATGTCCATTTGCTCAGATTTAGGAATTGAATTTGGAATATCTGATTGGTCTTTCTAGTAATAAAGATTTAAATCCTTGCTCCAAAAAGAATATCAAGCACAAAATAATATCTGCTGAAATAAAGGTTTGGTTGTCCTTTTGACTTCATATTAAAATTGTGTGAGCCCTTTAATTGCTCTGCTAGCATTTCTGGCATAGGTTACATCAATACATTATTCCAATATTGTTTGTTGTCCTATGCTGTCTATATTTACCACTATGTTATTTTTGACATTAATGTACCACACAGAAAATAAGGAAAGAACAGGTCATTTTTGCAAATGCACTGTAATTTGTTAGCTTCTATGAATTATTTATCAGTCTGCCTGTCATTTATTAGGATTTGTAGATATAGAGAACAAAATGCCTCATTAATTTTAAGATATGCTTCTCTCTCCTTATTCTCTACAATAAGTTTTTAACATATAAAGCATTGACTAGAACATGAGATCATGGACAATTAAAACAAAACATTTATTTAGGTCATAGACTAGTTTCATGTAAGCACTGAACTCTGATTTAGGAATCCTGGTTTCTAGTTTAGGCCAGTTATTTACCAGATATTCCTAGGATTTATAGGTATTCTTGCTTAGCCCTAGTTTGCTTTTGTGAAAAGTAAAGTACTAGATCATCTTTCTCTTTTTTCTTTCTTTCTTTTCTGTTTTTTTTGTTTGTTTGTTTCCAGTTTTTATTTAAATTCCAATTAGGTAACATATAGTGTAATACTGGTTTCAAGAATAGAATTTAGTGATTCTTCGCTTAAAAACACCCAGTGTTCATCATAACAAGTGCCCTCCTTAATATCCATCACGTATTTAACCCTCCTCCACCCATCTCCCCTCCAGTAATCCTCAGTCTGTTCTCTATAGTTAAGAGTCTTTTATGGCTTGCTTTGCTCTCTTTTTTTCTCCTTCATCTGTTTGGTTTTTTTTTTCTCCCTTCATCGATTTTGTTTCTTAAATTCCACATATGAGTGAACTCATATGGCATTTGTCTTTCTCTGACTTATTTTGCTTAGCATAATGCACTCTAGCTCCACCCACATCATTGCAAATGGCAAGATTTCATTCTTTTTGATGGCTGAGTAATAATCCTGTGTGTATGTGTGTGTGTATGTGTGTGTATAAAATTTCTTCTTTATCCATTCATCAGTTGATAGATATTTGGATTCTTTCCATAATTTGGCTACTGTTGATAATGCTGCTCTATAAACATCAGGGTGAACATTTATCTTTGAATCAATATTTTTGCCTCCTTTGGATAAATACCTAGTAGTACAATTGCTGGGTCATAGGGTAGTTCTAGTTTTAACTTTTTAAGCAACCTTCATACTGGTTTTCCACAGTGGTTGCACCAGTTTGCATTCTCACCAACTGTATGAGAGAATTCCCCTTTCTCTGCATTCTTGCCAACATCTGTTGTTTCTAGGGTTGTTAATTTGGCCATTCTGCAGGTTATTGTAGATTTGATTAGTATTTCTCTAATGATGGATGATGTTGAGCACTTTTCATGTCTGTTAGCCATCTGGGTGTTTTCTTTGGAAAAGTGTCTATTCATATCTTCTGCCCATTTCTTAACTGGATTATTTATTTTGGGGGGGATGTTGAGTTTGATAAGTTCTTTCTACATTTTGTATATTAACCCCTTATCAGATATGACATTTGCAAATATCTTCTCCCATTCTGTAGGTTGCCTTTTAGTTTTGTTGATTATTTCCTTTAGTTTTGTTGATTATTTCCTTTCCAAAAGCTGTGCAGAAGCTTTTTATCTTGATGATGTCCCAACAATTATTTTTGTTTTCAGTTCTCTTGCTTCCAGAGAAGTGTCTAATAAGAAGTTGCTACAGCCAGGGTCAAAAAGTTTGGAATTGTGATGCCTTCAGCTTTGCTTTTCTTTTTCAAAATTGCTTTGGCTATTTGGGGTCTTTTGTAGTTCTATATAAATTTTAGGATTGTTTGTTCTATGCTGTGAAAAATGCTGGTGGTATTTTGATAGAGATTGCGTTGAATGTGTAGATTGCTTTGGGTAGTATAAACATTTTAACAATATTTGTTCTTCTAATACATGAGCATGGAATATTTTTCCATTTCTTTGTGTCATCTTATGAATTTCTTTCATAAGTGTTCTATAGTTTTCAGAATACAGAGCTTTTACCTCTTTGGTTAGGTTTATTCCTAGGTATCTTATGGTTTGGGGTGTTATTATAAAGGGGATAAATTCTTGATTTCTCTTTCTGCTGCTTCATTTTTGGTGTACAGAAATGCAACAGAGCTCTGTACATTGACTTTGTATCCTGTGACTCCACTGAAATCATGTATTAGTCCTAGCAATTTTTTGGTGGAATCTTTCAAGTTTTCTACATAGAGTATTATGTCATCTGCAAAGAGTGAAAGTTTGACTTCTTCCTTGTCAACTTGGATGCTTTTTATTTCTTTTTGTTGTCTGATTGCTTAGGCTAGGACTCCTAGTACCATGTTAAATAACAGTGGTGAGAGTGGACATCCCTGTCTTGTTTCTAACTGTAGAGGAAAAAGCTTAGTTTTTCCCCAGGAGGATGATATTAGCTGTGGGTCTTTTGTATATGGCTTTTGTGATGTTAAAGTATGTTCCATCTATGCCTACTGTGTTGAGGGTTTTTATCAGGCATCAGTGCTGTTACTTTGTCAAATGCTTTTTCTGCATCTATTCAGGGCATTATATGGTTCTTATCATTTCTTTTATTAATGTGATGTATCATGTTGATTGATTTGTGAATATTGAATCACACTTATAGCACAATAAATCCCACTTGATCATGGTAAATGATTATTTTAATGCATTGTTGGATTCAATTTGCTAGTATTTTGTTGAGAATTTTTGCATCCATGTTCATCAGGAATACTGGCTTTTAATTCTTTTAGTGGAGTCTTTGGTTTTGGAATCAAGATAATTGCTGGCCTCGTGGAATGACTTTGGAAGTTTCCTTCCATTTCTATTTTTTGGAATAGTGTGAGAAGAATTAGTATTAATTCTTCTTTAAATGTTTGGTAGAATATGCCTGGGAAGCCATCTGGCCCTGAACTTTTGTCTGTTGGGAGATTTTTGATTATTGATTCAATTTATTTACTGCTTATTGATCTGTTCAAATCTTCTATTTCTTTCTGTTTCAGCTTTCATTGTTTATATGATTCTAGGAATGTATCCATTTCTTCCAGATTGCCCAACTCATTGGCATATAATTTTTCATAATATTATCTTATAATTGTATTTCTGTGATGTTGGTTGTTATCTCTCACCTCTCTTTCATGATTTTATTTATATGGGTCCTTTCTCTTTTATTTTTGGTAAGTCTGGCTTGGAGTTTATCAATTTTATTAATTCCTTCCAAGAACCAGCTCCTGGTTTCCTTGATCTGTCCGACAAGGGAGTTTTTTTTGTTTGTTTGTTTCTATATCATTTATTTTGCTTTAATCTTTATTATTTTCCTTCTTCTGCTTCCTTCAGGCTTCATTTATTGTTCTTTTACTAGCTCCTTTAGGTATAAGGTTAGGTTGTATATTTGAGACTTTTCTTGCTTCTTGAGGTTGGTTTGTATTGCTATATACTTCCTCTTATGACCACTTTTGTTGCATCCCAATGTTTTGGACTGTTATGTTTTCATTTTCATTTGTTCCCATGTATTTTTTATTTCCTTTTTAATTTCCCGGTTAACTCATTCATTATTTAGTAGGATTTTAACTCATTCATTCTTTAGTAGGATTTTCTTTAACCTTCCTGCATTTGTGGTCTTTCCAAATTTTAAGTAAGCTCCATGCCTAGCATGAGGCCTGATGTGGGGCTTGAATTCCCAACCCTGAGATCAAGACCTGAGCTGAGATCAAGACTTGAGCTGAGATTATGAGTTGGACACTTAACTGACTGAACCACCCAGGCACCCCACCATATTTTTTCTTGTCGTTGACTTCTTGTGATTTCATAGTGTTGTGGTCAGAAAATATTTATGGAATGATCTTAATCTTTTTTATTTGTTAAGGCCTGATTTGTGACCCAATATGTGATCTACTCTGGAAAATGCCCCATATGCACTTGAAAAGACTGTGTACTCTGCTGATTTAGGATGAAATCTCCTGAATATATCTGATCCAGTGTATCATTCAAAACCATTGTTGCCTTGTTGGTTTTCTGCTTAAATGATCTTTTCATTGCTGTGAGTGGGATGTTAAGTCCCCTACCACTATTGTATTATTATCAGTGAGTTATTTTATGTTTGTTATTAATAGTTTTATATATTTGGGTGCTCCCAAGTTGGGTGCATAAATATTTGCAATTGATAGATCTTCTTGTTGATTAGGCTTCTAGGTCATCTCTGTGATATCATGTGGTATAACCAAAGCACATAAGCTTTGAAGACATATTTGCATTTAAACCTTTCTCTAACATGTATTATTAGTTGCATGAACTTGAACTAGTTTTTTTCTTTTTTGAGTATAAATCTCCTTATCTGTAAAGTGTGGCTAGTATACAATGTTATTGGAAGAAGTAAATAAAAATGAGATACATGAGCATAGCTCATATATGATGGATTTCCATTATTCACCATTAGACTTGCTCTTATTATAATGCTTTCTATATCACACAATGATAATAATGACAATAGCAAACACATATAGAAATTATTATTTGCCAAGTCCTATGCTAGTAATTTACATATATTGTCACTTAATCTTCATGACCAATGAGTGAACTAGTAACTATTATTATACCCATTTTGCAAATGAGAGAACTAGGAACATAAAAGCGTAAGTTAATTATCCATGTTTACTTAACTAGTAAATTGCAGAGCTGGAACTTGCACATTCACTATCTGGATCTTTAGTCCATGCTTTTAGTTATGCTACCTTGACAATCATGAAACAGTACCACCATGTGTTAGGATAAAAATTGTTTCTGATTTTTAATTATATACTGTATATTCGAAACATGATTTGAAAAGAAGTCAAAAGACCTGGCTTTTGGATTCAGTTTGTCAATCACTAGCTGTAACATGTAACAACTCTGACTCACTTTCTCCCTTTTGATATTTATTATATTTACCCTCTGAACTATACAACTTATGATATTTACCCTCTGAACTTCACAATTCTATTTAAATAAAATGAAAGAGATGATATGTAAAATGATTTTGTGAGTTTCAAAGCAATATCCAAATAATGGAATTTGCATCTGCAATCATGAAATAAGTTTTACAACTCAGATAATCAGCAAATAAATAAATAAATAGCCCTCATTTCCTCTTTAATTGTTATTACCATATCAGTAACAATATAATGCAAATAACTGGATTGCCTAAGGGTTGGGAAATGAACATTACTTATCATCTAAATTTTGTGGAATGCATTTGTGTCATCTCATTTAATACTTATAAGAATGTTACCACTCAGGAATACTTCTCTCCATCTAGAGAAGATCACTTGTCAAAATTAATCAACTAGGAAGAGAAAGACTCAGGATTTGCACTCAGATCCCTGCTTTTTTACATAAACTACTAGTGCTCTGTCAATAGAGTGTTCCATTCCCTAGTCTTGGTGCTTGAGTTTGGCTAAGAAAGAATTCAGACACAAACTCTTAAGCAAGGATTAATTAGCAGTTTAACACTTTTGGAGATGGGAGAGAACAGGCAGGCCCAAAGGTGGCAGCTGCACAGGGATCAGGGTTGTCTTTTCTTTTTATGCTTGGGCAGGTTATAGGTATAGCTAGGACAGTTTCTGACTAATGTTGCAGCCAATTGTCTATGGGACTCTTCCTACATTTTGGGAGGGGGAGGGTTGGGTTCTATATGGTTCTTATCAGAATTGTCATGGCAGGCATTCTCCGTGAGGAGTTGGAGGTTAAAATCACAATGTAAATGTATTATAATGAAGCTTTACGTTACTGTAGAGCAGTGGTCACAATGAAGAATCATGTGTATCCCCTGTATCTGTCCCTGGACCTTGACCTCTGTCCTTTTATGGGTCCAAAGCCCTTTTTGTCATGCTCATATCTGGCCAGCTACCTACTCTATCATATCTGGGACAGAATCAGAAGAAAATTATGGTGTTAAACTTAACTTTGAGAAAACTTTTCAAGAATAAACTGGAATAAAATTTTGCCCACTTAAATTGAGTTAACACTTGTTTTCTTAAAATACTTTTTAGGGGAGTTGGATGTTTCTCATTTTATATCATAAGCAATAATAACACAAAACAAAATTCAAAAAGGGAAAGATTTAAAAAAAAAATATTCCACTAATTGTCAGCATGCTGCTAACTAAGATGGAACTGGTTTCTCAGTTTTTCTCAACATTTATGACACTTGGTTTGATGATTACCATTAAAACTAAAAGAAAGAAGACAGAACACATTCAGCAAGAAGGAGAGGTAGGAGGAATACAGTAAGAATGAGAAGTTAAAAAAAAGTTAGATGAAGCAAAGAATAAAAGAAATAGAATATATATAAATGATCAAAACATTTAAAGTTGGCACAAGAAAAGTTATGGTTTTTTTTATTTTTTTCCCAGAATCTTAACATGCTTTTCTTTTTAGATTCTAAAGTTGACTGTGGAGGTTATAACAGGGACAAGTTGAATATAAGACTCATCTGAGGGCAGCCGGGGTGGTTCAGCGGTTAGTGCCGCCTTCAGTCCAGGGCCTGATCCTGGAGACCTGGGATCGAGTCCCACATCAGGCTCCCTGCATGGAGCCTGCTCCTCCCTCTGCCTGTGTCTCTGTGTTTCTCTCTCTCTCTCTCTGTATCTCTTATGAATAAATAAATAAAATCTTAAAAAAAAAGACTCATCTGCCTTTTCTCCTTCATTGTTAAGAAGTTTTGATAATTCTATGAAAGTTATCTGATTTAGATGGTAGATTTCTCGCTCAGGGACTTGTAATTCAAAGAATATGTTAGGATAATGGCTGCATTCCTGAAAAGAAAATGTGACATAGTAGAAAAATAGAATCAACTGATTCTTTGAAATGCATTGAATACAGTCCCTGTTTCAACCTGATTGTTGCTTCTTATTTGATTGCTAACAGAACTTTACAAATTAGTGAAAAATATCAAGCTACATTTTGGATCCAATTTGTAACTCAAAGAATTGCTGTAAAAAAAAATGGTCATCCACTTTGTGAAAATGCTTCAATTTTGACAAAAATGTTCTGGGGCACCTCTAAATCACTAGCAAAGGCTTGAGATCTGCTATTAAGCATAATTTATAATATAAGAGATACAGTCAAGAAAGGAACTAAAAGGCACAAATGATGAATTTGGGAAAATTGAAATCCAAAACCACCAGGGAACATGACACCCAGATGAGTAAAGACTGACTTGTCAGGTATACATTTGCACACACTTCATCCCAGAAACATCAGTTGTTAGATCTTTGACACCTAGACTAATTCAGGAGTTTACTTAGTTGCAGACTGTATGTTCAGGAGTACCTTGAATATTCACAGGTTGAACTGTGTGACATCACTAATATCTGACAAATTTTAGCCTATAAAATAGTCAATTCCATGCCCTACAGACTGAATAGGGTTAAGCTGCATATAGAAAGTATTTTTGATTTTAGCTCCCAGTGGGTGGGAAGGCAGAGGTAAAAGCAACCTACACCTATAAAATAGAAAAATGTTACTTTAGTGTATTAAAAGAAGATGTATAATACAAGAAAAGGTGAGCCACTATTTTCCCCTGTTGTATAAAAAAAAGAAACAGTTCAATTTGGGGGTTCTTTATATAACAATAAAACTAAAAATCATGACACTTCAAACACCCTTGCTGAGGTTTCACTGAGTCTATGCCAACCACAGCATGTTTTTAAGAAGGAATGATTAGTTATCATAGTCTATTTAAATCAAGTCTGTTCTCCTTACAAAATAATGTGCACCTTCTAACTTAATTTTAGATAGCTGGCCTGTAGGAACCAAAAAAGAGAATGTAATTGTTTGGTGGTAGCAATAAGTGACCAGAAGGAACCATCTGCAAAAACACACTTTTGCTTAAGGAAATGTGGCTCGGGGAGATACTACAGCATATCCAATCCCATTGCAGGACTCAGGATGAAGGGTTTGCTTTCTTTCAGAGTCTTGTCCTACTTAAAAAGTATAATTGAAGAGACTAGCTGCCAAGTTGCAAGACCCAATAGAACAGTTATACCACTCAACCAAAATGTTTGTTAGCACTAGGAATGACTTCTACTTTTAATCCTCCAAAAGGATGCTAAACCATAGTTTATGGAAAACATGAGAAATGTTATACAAGGCAAAACATGGTACTTTGATTATCACGGACATAATAAATGGGTTAATTTGTACTTTGAAAGCTTTCTGCAGCACATTCTGCATTGACTACTTTGAATTCCAGCCATCTTTGCCTATCAGCTCTGGAAGCTCTCAGGGCTATAGTCATTTGTTCAGATTAGGTCTGTCTTCAGTAGATAAGTCTCCCAGGTAATTTGAAGCACAAGGGGAAAATGTAGTGCTTTTGATGGTCTGAAAGTAGGAAATATCTCTAGTCCAATTAATTAATGCCTTTCTTTTAAATTTTCCATTTGAGGTTTGTCTTATGTTCTCACACATGTAGACTCCAATGGGCAGCTTAAAGATGTTTCTTCCATTTGTGTTTGGAAAGAGACACATCAATGGAGAAAGCTGTACCTTTTGTTAAATGAATATTAGGTAAGCCTTTATGTCTGAGATACAACTATACTGGTTAAGACCCTGGTCTTGGGAAATTAATTTGGGCTGTAGTCCCCCAACTCTATTTGCTATGGTCATTCTCTTGGGAGAGAAGCAATAGTAACACTTTCACAGAAATTTTATGAAGAATAAAGAAGATCATAAATGTAAAGTAATTAGAATGGGACCTATACCTTAGGAATGTGTGTTAGTCTGTCGTTTACATTCAGCAGGGCTTTTCTCTTACCTCCATCTGGACAAAGTAAAACCTCCAGAAGGAGATATGAAGAAAGATTGAATGAATTTTTTAAGGACTGAGAATTTATCTCAAGTAAGCCGTTTTAAATGGAAATGAGAATGTTTGGGAAGAAACTGAGTTTTAGTTGGAAAACTTAATTTTTCCCCATTACTTCATGAAGTAAAGGGAAGAGAAGAGTAACAAAGCATTAAATTTATTAGCACATCTAAGCTTGCCCCTGTAACTCTTTCACATAAAGGGGGTTTTGTGTTATTTATTCACAAAACATTTCACAGACATTTCTGCATGTTCAGTTGTCAATTCTATATGCAATAACAAAATAGGTTCAAAGATGATCTCAGAGGTTATGCTGTAGGTAGAGAATAAGACATGCAAACACTCTCCCACTGAAATTAAAATATAAATGAACAGAAGGATATAACTTTAGTATAAAAGAGGCACCAACTTCAGAAAGTAACATGAAAAAATTATTCAAAGAACTGAGGTATTCATGAGGAAATAATAAACACTATAATCTTTTTAAAACTTTTAATGCAGAGAGTGATGCAGGATGGGCTACATAGCTTGGGAGCCAAATCCAAAATGAAAATGTGGAAAATGTTTAAAAATCATTAAGAATTTCAAGACGACAACAGAAAAGCATTAAACCATGCAGGGGCCCTTCTGAGCATAGAGTCCTCTGCAACTGTGCATGACACACACACATACGAAGCAGACCCAGCAATGAGCAAAATTTAGAATGTAGGTAAGGTTTGGTTAGCTACAGTGGATGGTAGAATGAGGTGTTTCAGGTAGGGGTGTGTGTCAGTTTGAGTCCTTCAAGAAGGACACATTGAAAAAAATGTTAGGTGTAAAAAGAGGGTTTTTTATTGTTGTTTTTTTAAGGGGAGGGATATGGATAATGCCTGTGAAAGATAAAGTGGGAGGAAGTAGAATTGAGCAGGAAACTCTTTAGATTATGAATATCTGACTGTGGAAGGAAGGAGGAGAGAAAGAAAAATTGGGCATAAACCTCAGACTGTAATTCCAATCCAATAAAGACTCACCCAAACCAATGGAGCACTCCCCTGCTTATTAGAGGAGTTCCAAGTGGGTTGGAAAAGGCCAAGCCTTACTAGCTCTGCCATTCTTGCATACTCATTGACTGGAAACTTCCTAGCAAGATGATGGCATTGCCTTTTAATGCTGTGGTTGACATTGAATGCACTGTTCTTGGAAGATGTCAAATAACTTGTCTCTTTGCAACTGAACAGCAAGTTCTTTTTTATTTTTTTTGTAATTTTTAAATTTAAATTCAATTTGGTTAACATATACTGTATTATTAGTTTCAGGGTTAGAATTTAGTGATTCATCAGTTGCATATAACACCCAGTGCTCATTACATCAAGTGCCCTCCTTCATGCCCATCACTGAGTTACCCCATCCCCCATACCTCTCCTCCAGCAACCCTCAGTTTGTTTCCTACAGTTAAGAATCTCTATGGTTTGTCTCCCTCTGTTTTTAACTTATTTTTCCTTCCCTTCCCATATGTCCATCTGTTTTGTTTCTTAAATTCCACAAATGAGTGAAATCATATGGTGCTTGTCTTCTTCTGACTTATTTCACTTAGCATAAATACCCTCTAGTTCCATCCATGTCTTTGCAAATGACAAGATATTTTTGATGGCTGAGTAATATTCCATTGTATTTATATATCACATCTTCTTTATCCATTCATCTATCAATGGACATCTGGGTTCTTTCCATACCTTATGACCCAGCAATTGCATTACTAGGTATTTATTCAAAGGATACAAACATATTTATTTGAAGGGGCCTGTGTATCCCAGTGTTTACAGCAATGATGTCCACAATGAACAGCAAGTTCTATTATGAAAGGAGAACTGAGCAGCACACCTCTATAGCTGTCATGGGGAGCTGGAATCCAGGCTTCAAACTTTGTTTTAACTCTAATAGAAACCCCTATGGTTATCCATTACTTTGTACTTTTAAAATCATATCTCTAGCTTCATCATAAAATTATTTATTGCCAAAGTGTTTAAAAGTGAATGCATCAGTTTGAAGTTGTTCTGTGACTCTGTTCTAAAAATCCCAGCCAAGAGGGTGACAATGGTGGGAGATGGCTCTATTTAATTCAGAGTCTTGCTTCACCACCTCCATTGTCAAATTAGACCATCCTGAAGATTCCTTTTACATGAAATATATATATGAGTAAATTTTAGCTAAGAGTTAATTTAGAAAGTCTCTAAAGTCTTAAAAATTTTTGATTTTTCCTCTCTTTCACCTTATAATCAAAGAATCAATCTTGTGGTTAAAGATAATTTTAAAGTTTACCTAACACATTTGTTTATTCAATCATTTAATCATACATGCATTGGGTCTGGTTTGCATCAGATACTGTGCTAGAAGCTCAAGATAAAATGATGAAAAACAGTACACAGCCTCTAGCTCCTAGTAGTGGTTTTTAAAACTTAGTTTGTTTAATAATTATTGCAGAATCTTTTAAAATGAAGATTTCTGGGCCTCAAGTCCAGAGATTTTATTTAGCTTATCTGAGATTTGACTCATGAATCTGCAATTTTTAGGAGTACCTCACAGAATTGTGATGAATATGGCTCTCAGAGATGGTAACAGGTAAACTGAGGGATATTAAATTTTTGACAGTTTATTTGAGCAAAAATCAGTTAGAATCAGGAAGTGACAATCCAGAAGTGGTTAGAAGCATTTGCTAATAGAAGCCTAGGGGAAGACTTTTTTATAGAGAAAGTGTGGAATTGATAAAGGGAAATTACTTGATTGACTATAACTTAAACCTGGCTGACTGGTGATTGGTTGTTCTTATCTTTCTGATTTTGTTACTTTGAGGTGTTAACAGGCTTAGATTTAGGTTTGCTTACCTAGGCTGCCATGGCATTAGAGCCACATCAGTCTAATGCTTTCTTGTTTAACTAATATAACAAGAAATTATTTGACTACTCTCTACTGTTGTTTGGAGCAGAAAGACATTTAATAGCAATTCAGTTAATACCATATGTGGTAGGCTTAATAATGGCCCCCAAAGATATTCATAACAGAATGCCTTGAAACTGGTGTATGTCATTTTACATGACAAAGGAGACTTTACAGGTGTAACTAAATTAAGGATTTTAAGAGGTATTTTCTGCATTACTAGGATGAGTCCAGTATAATCACAAATGTCCTTATAAGTGGGAGATAATAGTGTCATAGTGAGAAGAGGAAAGGTTTGAAGACAGAAGCAGGCATCAGAGTCAGAATCTAATGGGACACAGCTTGGCTGTGAAGGTGGAGGAAGAAACCAAGATCCAAGAACTAGGGGGCCTCTAAAAGCTGGAAAAGATAAGGAAACAGATTCTCCCTCTATAGCTTCCAGAAGGTGGAGAGCCCTGCCAACATTAATTTTGGCACAGTGAGATCAACTTCAGACTTGTGACCTCCAGAACTGTAAGATAATACATTTTTATTGTTTAAAGCAGCTGAGTTTGTGGTGATTTGTTACAGCAGCAATAAGAAACCAGTAACTACGTAACAGAAATATATAAAACAGAATGGGGCCATGGAAAAGGGAATACTGAACTCTGATTTCAAAGAACTCATAAAGCTTTTATTTGTATGTATGGGATGAATAAAAGTAAGGAATTTCGAAATCAAGAAATTTAAAACATTAAATCTTGGGGAAGTTGGAGTTTTCCAAGAGTACAAAATAGTACAAAAACATTCCAGATAGAAGAAACTTTTATAAAAGAGGGAGAGGAGAATAAGCAGCCCACCTGGAGAACTGTAAATAGTTTGATTAGCAGGTGCATAGGTATGTGTGCAAATAAAGTAGAAAAGTAGACAGAGGTGAAATTAAGGAAGATATGAACAATGTGCTATTATATTTTGTTTATATTTTATCCTGAATGTGGATGGGGTTGAAAGATTTTAAACATCAGCACAACAGGATCATAGTCGTGCTATAATTATGGACTCTGGAAGCCATCTGGACAAGGACTGAAATAGAATAAATTCTGTTGGAGCTTTCCAGGTGAAAAACATAGAGGAACTAAGATTTCTTTCATTAGGATTTAGAGAAGCAGGTTAAATTTACACCTTCATGGACTTTGAGAACTTAAGAACTCTGGTACACCATCCCCTCCCTACACATAAAAAGAAAATAACCCATTCTCACCTATAAAGTTCAAGACTCATCTTTATGTTGAATTTTAACTATTTTTCTTCCTAGATTTCTTTCTAAATTGCCTGATTGGAAAGTTCTGGACACATTGATCAACCTTGAACTTTGTTCATTGTATATATTTGTGTGTGCATGCATGAACACCATACAGGCACACAGGCACACATGCTTGACATGCACACACTTGCATTTAGCTGTTGCTTTAAAGATAGTCTGCCTAATGGATAAGAAGTAACAGGAAATACTTAGAAGACAGAATTGACAGAGTTAGGGAATTGGTTTTAAATGTGGGGAAGTTAAGGAAAGCTAAGAATCAAGAGTAAAGTTTAGGTTTCAGTTTTAAGTGATCTGAGCATATTTGTGCTATTAATTAAGATCAGAAATATGAAATTGAGATGTTTTTGTTTTCTTTTGTTGCATTTTTCTATCTAAAGATATGCCAGGTCAAATAAGAGCTACACTAAAGTTTGCCCACTAGATTTTGAATCTAGAATTATAGTTTGATGAAAACACCTCAGTGGAATGGTGAGAAAAGTCAGATTGCATTGATCTGAGAAAAACTTGAGGTGAACTGAGGTGATAATGTCTACCTTGAGATACGTAGAGATTGATCTTGAAGAGACACAGATTAATTTAGCAGAATGACAAAGAAAGGGGAGTTAAGGAAATAGTCATGCCAATATGTCATTTATATTGTTTCTGATCCATCCTGTCAGCCAGCAGACATGGTAGTGGTGAAGCAGAGCAGAAGACAGAGAGAATAAAGCATTGGCAGATTATTTGTCAAATTATTTGGTAGCAAATCTAACTGAGGACAAATGTGTCCTTAGGGTAAGAAAAGAAAATATCTTATGCAATCCAGGCAAGTACTATTCCAAATACACTCTACCCCCTTACTTTCTCTTCCAACTACCATACACACACACACACACACACACACACACACACAAACACACACCACAATAAAGATAAATATATTGAGGAAAATCATGAAAAACAAATAAGAAAGTAAATGAAAGCAATTTATCATAGAGAAGATGATAAATGAGAGAGACAACAAAAGACAAGATCCAACAATTATATAATTGGGCCTGAATAGAGAATGTTGAAAGAGAGGGAAAAAGTGCTAAAATGTCCTCTGGAAAATTAGATATAAAAAAAAGACAAAGAATGACAGGAAAATAGACACTAAACTAGAACTTACAGTAAAGTTTATATTAATATAATGAATAAACTTTAATAAATAATGGGAGAAAACAGATTTTTTAAAAGTCAGAAGAAGAAAAATTGCCCTAAAATTTCTTTGTAGCCTCATTCAATATCAAAAGTTAGTAGATCATACATAGTGTTCTGATATGGTATTCTTATAATTTTATACCTACCCAGGATATTCTTCAAGATGGCAGAGAATATATTCTTAAACATATAGTACTTCAACATATAAGGTATCCAAAATCCATCTTGAAAAACTAGTCTGGTAATCAATAGAATTAAAAACCCAAGATGAGAGCAGCCCCGGTGGCGCAGAGGTTTAGCGCCGCCTGCAGCCCAGGGCATGATCCTGGAGACCTGGGATCAAGTCTCTTGTTGGGCTCCTGCATGGAGCCTGCTTCTCCCTCTGCCTATGTCTCTGCCTCTCTCTCTCTCTCTCTCTCTCTCTCTGTGTGTCTCTCATGAATAAATAAATAAAAATCTTAAAAAAAAAACCAAGATGAAGAAACAATGTTAAAAATCTTCGTGGCAAGTGTTTATTTCTTTACATATAAAAAAGAAAAGAGCTATAGGAATTATTAGAGGTGAAAGAACTAAATTTAAATGTTTCTGACATTGTAAAATCAGTAATATAATAATAAAAGATGAAATTCTAGTGAGAGTGGAATTTGGAAAATAGGGAAGGGTACTAATGTTCTCATCATTTAGAATAGGAACTAGAAACTGTCTAGTACAAAAATGTAGCTAAAATTGGACCCAATTTTAAAAATAAGTTTTGTTATTTTAAGGAAGAAAGTAATATTTTCTTCATATGAATTTACCTAATTTTACAATAATTGATATTTCTGCTCATAAAAATAAATCCAAAGCACAACAGTTTTCCAGGTAGACTTATTCCTTTTTCTTGTTGAAACACCCCAAAATAGGGATCCCTGGGTGGCGCAGCGGTTTGGCGCCTGCCTTTGGCCCAGGGCGCGATCCTGGAGACCCGGGATCGAATCCCACATCGGGCTCCCGGTGCATGGAGCCTGCTTCTCCCTCTGCCTGTGTCTCTGCCTCTCTCTCTCTCTCTGTGACTATCATGAATAAATAAATAAAAAAAAAATCTTTAAAAAAAAAAAAAAGAAACACCCCAAAATACATTTATATTTCACTTGAAAAATGTCAATTATAGTATAATTTTACCCTCCAACACTATCACTATCTTTCACTCACTCTAAACATACCCACACAGATACATATACATATACTCCATTTATTTGGAAAGACTAACATCAAATATTATATTTGATAGGTTATGGGATTTGGGAAATTTATTTTACTATTGATTAAAACTTTTATAATTTACATTATTAGAAGAAAATTGTGGTTGCGATTCATACAAAACTCTTGTGAAATTGTCTAGTGCATCACCTAAATGATTAGGCACTAGTTATAATTTCCCTTTCCATCCTTGATTTTCATAGTCTTTAATCTCCTTTATCTCCTTTCCTTTTTTTCCACTGAATAATTTAATTTCATGTGTCCGCTTTCCCATTGTTTTCTCTGTTCCTTTAATGTCTTCTGTCTTTGAGCTTTCTAGTCTTGTTCATACATACTTATGTCTCCCATATCTAAAAAAATTTACTGGCACAGAGTAGGTACAAAATATGCACTTATTGCACAGACTTTTTTTCTTTTTGTTTCCTGTACATCTCTGAGTCCCCATAATTGTTTTCCCCAGAAATGACATTAATTGAAATAGTGCAATACCACAATTTTAAATTTTATTAATTGATGGATGATATTTTTATTTCATATTTTTCCTACATTTCAAACAACTAGGTTATTTATGTTTGTTTCTGTGACTTGTAAATGAAAGATAAAGTGAGAAAGTCAGTTTTAGGGAGTAAGATTGTAGCATTTCATATTTGCATTCTTTCTAGAATTTTTCAATATCATGACCAATACTATAATAAAGAGCCACAACCCTCTGCTGTCCTTAGTGTGGAGGCCATATTGAGAATACTACAATATTTACTAAATGTATCTAGACACATGATCATTTATTAAGCCTCTAATCATTGGTTTTCTAGTGAAAGCCTATTATCTTATGTCCTTATCCATGAATGGCTCTACCTAACTATAAGCACGTGTAATAGAGTGCTGGGTATATCTCTTTTTCTCCATCAAAACTTTGACAGAATAAACAGTCCTTTTATTTCATTAGCTTTAATTCAGGACCGTTTATGATCTGGCCATAGGTAGTTGCAGCTCATGTGTCCAGTAACTCCACTTTGCCTTTCATAGAAAGGGGGATTTTTCACACAGTGATGGTCAAAGTACTATTTTTTTTAAATGACAACTTTAGGGGGCACCTGGGTGGCTAAGTCAGTTAAGCATCTGCCTTCAACTCAGGTCATGATACCAAAGTCTTGGGATCAAGCCCCACGTTGGACTCTGCTCAGCAGGGGGCCTGCTTCTCCCTCTCCTGCTCCCACTGCTTGTGCTCTCTCTCTCTCTGTTAAATGAATAAATGAAATATTTGAAAAAAATAAAAGGCAACTTTGGATAAAGATTAATATTTATATATGAGTTACATATTGGGTAGAAAGCTGAAGCTTACTTCTTAGTAAGTTTCTTACTAAAGAAATCTCTTGAAATGCTTTGATTTTACTAGTTGTCATTGGGTTTCTGAATATTTACCTCTAACTCTTTTATATAATCCCATAACCAGTTGTTTAAACAACATTATTATGAAAAAGTCCCATTGGTAAACTTAACTAAAATTAAGTACATAATTGGATGGTTCTTCTCATCTCATAACTGTATTTTTTCCTCACATGCAGTGTTAATACCTACTTCTTTGAAAGTCTAGCAAATTGAAATTCAGCAGTGACCAGAGTATTGTTTTATAATATGTCAGAAGACCAAACAAATACTTGATAATTCCAGTTAGGCCTATAATTGAGAAAAAGACACCTTAAATAACTTTAAAAGTTGTTGGTTTCAAAGCTGTTCTATGAATTCCTTAATAGGTTAAAAGCTAAAATTCACCCATCCTAGAATTTTATACTCATACTACAGTTTTAGAATGATTTATACTACATATATTTTATATCTGTACATATACATATGTAGTTTGCTTTTATTACACAAACAAGAGCATATTCTATCATAAGAAATCTTTGTGTTGATCATATTTTTGAAAGAAAACATTAAGTGAAGATGCTATTATTACAAATTAAAGTAATAGTTGATCCTTGTTCAGTGTTTTCATCTCAATAAAAAAACATAAAATAATTTGAGCCTGACAGTATGACTTACAAATAACTATAAGACTAAATAATTAACAAGAAACAACAAAAGTTTCCATCTCCTGAGATGTGCAGTGCAGTCATGTTTCACTGGCACACACACAGGGTTTTATCTCCATGAGTAAATGGCATTATCTGCATCACTGTAGACGAAGTATCAGTCTCCTTCTGATGGCAAAATGAATTGGAAACATGTATACTAACAGATTGCAGATTACCATAGCCATGGGATTTCCTGTCTCCTTTTCAGACAGGCTATAGGCCAGCTCCTCTATTATGAAACCATACTTAAGACACCAGAGTTTTTTGTAAGGCAAAGAATAAGGGCTATCTTACACTGAGTGTTTTTATTGAAGTGATGTAAGCTTTTGATTTAGTTAGAAATGCAACCACATTGTGGTTTAGAAACTGCTGAAAGAGCAATCAAAACATTCTCTAAATCAATTTTTTAGGAGAAAAAATGAATGGGAAATATCAGAAAGGGAGACGGAACATGAAAGACTCCTAACTCTGGAAAACGAACAAGGGGTGGTGGAAAGGGAGGTGGGCAGGGGGTGGGAGTGACTGGGTGACGGGGAATGAGGGGGGCACTTGATGGGATGAGCTCTCTCGGTGTTATCCTAGAAGTTGGCAAATTGAACTCCAATTAAATATATATATATATATATATATATATATGTAAAAAAAGAAATTTAGTTTGAAAAAAATAAATCAATTTTTTGCTGAGAAGATATAAACACATATTTGGAGTCTCAGGACTAATGACCTTAAAGACGTTTGGTTTTTCTTGAATTTATATTAAATGGATTTTTCATATACAAGTGTGTTTACAACTAAAGGTTGTAAATTAGAAAAACAAAAATATAATGCATTACTATCAAATGTAAGTTACATACATGCACATACGTAGATGTGTTTCCTTTTATTAAACAAACAATTGGGATCATTTTCTACAATGAGAAAAAAGTATATTTGTATATAAGTTTAGGAAAATAAAAAGTATACCCAAAAAGTAAACAAAAATTACTTCTGAGTAATAGAAATTTAAATACTGCATTTGTTAAAATTCTAAGATTAACATGAATTACTTTTGAAATCAGAAAAAAATACAAAATGTTATAAAAATTAATGAAGTCCATGTTGTCCTTAAAAGAGTTTGCGATCACTTTAATGAAGCAGCCAAGCAATTAGGTGAAGTAAGTTTTATACTACACCAATTTTGTGTTTCAGGGGTATCTTGACTAAAAATCCGATAGGCAGAACTATAATTTGAGTTCCTATCACCACCATGATGCATTATATAAAAAACAATGCAGACTGTGGATTCAATTCACTGACATACAGTTCTGAATTTTTGGCCTGAAATACTTCTGCCTAAAGAATGCAAAGAAGAATCAAAATAAAATTAAGGAAAAAGAGATATTAAGATCTATGTTAAAGGAATATGTCTAATTCCCCATGCATCAATTATGCAGCTATCTGAATCTGCCACTTTGCGGCCACTTGAAAATTTTACATATCAGGGAACATTTTTATGTCTTTTAAAAATATTTTGGGTTCTTCATGGCCCTTGGATTTGTTGAGGCCTTGATAATCCCTGGAGAGGATGCTGGAGCCCTTGTAACCATATGAGCCATAATTCATACCTTGAACCATAGACAGAAAATTAATTCAAATGGATTATATTCCTAAAGGTAAAGCCTAAAACTAAAACTTCTAGAGGAAAGCATAGAAAATCTTTTCTCCTGGGCACCTGGATGGCTCAGTGGTTTAGCGTCTGCCTTTGGCTCAGGTCGTGATCCTGGGGTCCTGGGATCAAGTCCCACAACAGCCTCCTTGCAGGGAGCCTGCTTCTCCCTCTGCCTGTGTCTCTACCCTGAATAAATAAATAAAATCTTAAAAAAAAAAAAGAAAATATTTTTTCCCATTAGATTAGATAAAGATTTCTTATATGTATAACAAAGGAAGACACATGAAAGAAAACAATGATGAAGTAGCTTCATCAAGACCAAAACTTCTGGTCTTAGAAAGACACTATTAGGAAAATGAAGAGAAAGACCACAAACCGGGAGCAATGTTTGCAAAACACATAAATGATAAAATATGGGTAACTAGAATATATAAGGAACTATTACATCTCAATAAGAAGACATATTAAAAAGAACTGGGCAAAAGATTTGAACAGATGCTTCAAATAAACACACACAAAGATAAACACATAAAAAAAAAAGATGCTCATCATGTCATTAGGGTCGTGAAAATTAAAATCACAATGAGATACCAAGACATATCATCTTGAATGGCTAGAATGACATTAGTAGCAAAATTTGAAAGTATCAAATAATGATGAGAATGTGGAGCAACTGGAACTCACATGCCTTGTTGATGGAAATGCAAAATTGGATAGCCACTTTGTGTTTGTTTGTTTTAAGATTTTATTTATTTATTCATGAGAGACACAGAAAGGCAGAGACATAGGCAGAAGGAGAAGCAGGCTTCCTGCAGGGAGCCACATGCAGGACTCCATCCCAGGACGCTGGGATTACGACCTGAGCCAAAGGCAGATGGAAAATAATCTAACACAATCCCTTGGTGCCTTTATAAATACGATAAATTGGAATAAAGTAAAAGTTTTCTTTTGGACATCTTTTAATTCTCTGTGGTCATTGTTTCTTCTGAGAAAGGATGCCATAACAGCCCACTGCGTCATCAATACTTTTTTAGTCGCAAAGAGCTGATCTGCCATCAAAACTCTTGGAAAGCACTGGAGAATAGCCACTGAAATAACCTGTATTTACTTTCATTCATTTCAGCTTTTATCATTTCATGTATAAAGGCAGCTTGGAAAATCCACAATATGCTAATGTGTGGGCTGTGGAGGAAATTTAATTTTGTCAGACACAATATTTTATCCTGTAAGCAAAAACTGGGTTTAATCAAACATTATTTATTCCACACAGGAAACTCATTCCATCATTGAGCATATTTTAGACACTTAACATAGTGGTTCCTCAAACTCAGGACTTAATATTATGGACAGCTTGTTAAAGAAAACTTATATTACATTAAAGTGAAAGTCCACTGCTTTCTGACACTTCAGTAAAAAAAGAATCCAATATATTGTTACCTCAACTCAAAACCTCATTTCTTTTCTCTTGACATAAAAGCATATGAAAATTTACATTGCAAGCTACCATTATCTCTGATATCTTCAAATAACAGAGTAAGCAATTCACACCTAAATCAGAGTTGCTTATTTAGGATGAATAGAGTTTATATAATAAATAAACACATGTGTGTAGTGACGTGATTTTTTTCTCATATGTTACTCTGCAATTAAAAACAAAGAGTATGTTTCAGCTTTCCACCCAGAATAAAGTGACAGATTCCCACTTCTTCTGTACATTCATATGATATGACATTAGGAAGAGGCAACTTTTCAGGATATTATGGAATTAAAATCTGTCACACATTTCTTATTTTTAATCTAGAAATGATGTGAAATTAATATTATTCTTTTCTTTTTGCCTTCTGTAATATTTAGACCAATTACCTGTAGAGGCCATACTAACAAGATAAATACAGGTAAGATCAGCATTTCTCTATCTTGGAGCTTGTGATAGATGGCGGACAAAACCTTATGTTGTCAGGTCAGAAGAACCCTGTGGGAGATGATATGCAATTTAACACTTGAATGAGATGAATAAGCAACCTTAGGAAGGCTGAGATGAAGAGACTTCTAAACTGAGAGAATTTCTATGCAGAGGATCTAAAACAAGCACAAAGTTACTATGGGTGTTCTAAATTTTTCAAACGATTTGGAAGATAAATGGAAGAATTGAACATTATTTTAAACCCTTCAAGTTCAACACCCTTGTTTGTGAACTGGAAAACAAACTTGAAATTTCCTCCCACTTTTTTATATTTATTTTTCAGTAGTTACAAAAGTCTACTTCCTGCTGTGAAATCCCAAATAAAAACTATTTCTAGTCTTACCAGAGTCCTACAGATTTGCATATGAAAAGAAGTGTCTTTAGGAAGCTTAACATTTGTTTTTGTGGAGTTGTGATTTCTAAAAATCCATAGGCTATACAATGTTCATTTCTCCACTCTTTGAAAAAGAAAAAAGTTCAAAAAAAAAAAAAAAGGATGGGGAAGGGACGGAGAGGAGAAGACAGGAAAGAAAGAAAGAAAGAAGAAAGAAAGAAAGAAAGAAAGAAAGAAAGAAGAAAGAAAGAGAAGAAAGACAAAGGAAGGAAGGAAAGAAGGAAGAAGGAAGGAAGGAAGGAAGGAAGGAAGGAAGGAAGGAAGGAAGGAAGGAAGGAAGGAAGGAAGGAAGGAAGGAAACAGAGAGGAAGGAAGCAGGGAGAGAGAGAGAGAAGAAATGTTATTTAATGATTCTTAGGTTTATTCAAGGCCTTATTTAAATTTCTCAGCATCTTTTCACAAGCCTTAACTGGCAAACCAGTGACTAACAAGCTTAAAGTTTTATTTTGCTTTCATACATTTCATATTTTGGTAAGGGTCACTAGTTAGTTTGAATTATTCCCCCTGAACAGAAAATTAACTCTTTTCTCTTTCACTTCTTAGAAAGGGCATCTTTAGACTCAGAGTTTAATCATTCTCCTTCTGAAATCTTGCTATTATGTATCTTTTTTCTCTGATTTTTCCTCTTCCTTTCTTTCTCCTTCTCTTCTTTCACAAACATTTTTGCCTTTCTTTGGCAGGCATTGCTTTTGTACCAGGGACACCAACATAAATAATACAGGGTCCCTAGCTCTGAGAATCTTACAATCTATAGAAAGACACATGTGAAAGAGAACATTACAAATAATAAAATAGGGTAAGATCTAAATAAGGCAACAGGACAAGGCTACGAGGTCATAGAAAAAAGCCAGTAATTCCATCTGATAGGCCTGAAGAAAGCATCAGAGGAGAGGGAACATTTGATCTGAACCTTCAAGGAAAAATCAAAGAATAAAATAGAAATTTGGGGAAAGAAATCAAGTATTTTTTAAAGAAAAATATGTATGCAATGTAAGATGAAAACATATGAAAGAAAGGGGTATCTGAAGAGAGAGAGCTGGAATCATTGAAGAGACAGAGAGAAAGAGATCGGGGAGCCGCATGAAGGACAGAGAGGGACTCTTGATTTCCACCTCTGCCTTTTTTCCAGTCTTCTCCCAATGCGTCCTATTGGCCAAAATTATCAGAAAAGCAGAAAACACAGGGAAGAGCACAATAAATGTGCTCCAATCAGTCAGTTCCAGTGTCCAACATATAAAGCACAGCACCAGAAACCTAAACAGCAGATCTGAAAGCAAGCACACAGATAATGGGTACTGTCTGTAAATGGGCATCCTGTATTTTATTTTATTATTATTTTTTTAATTTTTATTTATTTATGATAGTCACACAGAGAGAGAGAGAGAGAGAGAGAGAGAGGCAGAGACACAGGCAGAGGGAGAAGCAGGCTCCATGCACCGGGAGCCCGACGTGGGACTCGATCCGGGGGTCTCCAGGATCACGCCCTGGGCCAAAGGCAGGTGCTAAACCACTGCGCCACCCAGGGATCCCCATCCTGTATTTTATATTTGCATTTTATATTTGGAAAAAATGGTCAATACACAAACCAGGACTCATATGCTGTTTTTTCCATAGATGCAACATCAGAAAACTTTTTTACCCCCACAGCATTTATTTTTATTTATTTTGGCTACATCAGTTTCAATTAGCTGTCTACATGATAGATATGGCACATTTGATCCTATCTTTGAAGGGTGCGTTCTTGAATGTGTGCCAAAGTTAAAGCTTATTTATAGACTGAAATATTTTTAAAGTATTAAGAGCAATCATGGGTTTTCATGGATGTTTTAGGTTATTCATTTTTTTCTCTTGTTCTCTCATGTTTTCTTTGCCAAGTTTCAGTATTCTACTTCTTACCTTCTTAGTTACACTTCCATTTGTGAGGTTTTAAGTCCATTTCCAACAGAGGCAGCAGCAGATATCACAGCTATTGGCCAGTTGCTTTGATTGGTTATTTGTGACTTACAATTATTCTACCTTTTTTCCCTCATGAGACACTAAAGCTTCTGTATATCCATTTATGCTCTTTTGCTCAAAAAATTAATTTGGCTTTGGTTCTAGGTTATTTACTTCTAGCATTGAACTTTAAAAAATCCTACAGTAAGTGTTCCTCAAGAGATTTTTTTTCAAAATTCTGAAATATTTTCTACAAAAAATTAGCTTCCCGATGTAAATAAATATTGCTATCTTTGCTTCTTACCTACACCCAGCCAGCTTCCCATAGCATTTTGGACACAAATTAATTCTCAATGTCAAATTCCAGTTTGATTGCAAAAAATCATTTTGCCGAACTTTGATGTATATATGTACATACTAATACCTTATTTAGAATTGAAATAAAAGTTTTATGTAAGCATATGCAATTTTCACTGATCTCTCATTTTCTTTTCTTTTTTTTTTTTGATCTCTCATTTTCTAAAAGTAAAATATACACTATATCTAAAGGCATCTATTCCATTTTTTAAAAGTTATAATTAATATTTTTCATGATATGGAGAAGTAAGCAACATTGCAGATGAGGTTGGCACAGCACAGAATAAAATGGAATCATCTCTTTGGCAAGTTATAAGTCCACCCCGGACTTTTCCTTTCCTTTTCATCATCCACAGATTTTGCTTCCTTTATCAATACCATGATATATCCTACCAACAGTTTGGAAATGCAATCTACCAAGTCATTTGAAGAGAAATAAAAACTAACAGATATATGGTCTTTACTATGTGCTAATTTCATAATTACCATTTGATCCTCACAACAATCCTAAAGTATGTACAACTACATAAACCTTGTAAGACAAGAAATCTAAGACAAAGGGCAGTTAAATAATTGTCCAAGGTCACACAGCTAATAATTAGCAGAATCAGAATTGGAACCAAGAAAAGTCCGGCTCCGGATTTATGCTCCTAATTTCCACACTCTACTGCCCTTAAAAGTCATCATTCACAATCTCAATTTATATGAACTGAGGTAGGGACAAAAGTGTAGGCAGAATGATGACCACCGTGACACCACAGGAGATCCAAGCAGCTGTAGGGTGGCTTAAGGGTCAGCAAGGGAGTCACCACCATCAGCGCCAGAGAAGCATCTGCCCTCTTCTGGGCGTCTAGAAACTTATTCAGGTGCATGTTTAAATAAGTACTCATATAAAAAGGAAGTTTTCCTCAAATCAATGCAAAGAGGAAACAGGTCCTTGCCAAGGGTGATAAGAGGTTCTACTATAACCAACCAGGTCATTCATGGGAACTTCCATTGGATAGTTTGCTATTCCATCTCCTCTTCTGCAACTGGAACTGTTTATTACTCCTTGCCCACCTGGGCCTCTAAGCTTGCACTACCACATATAAATATATATGTACAGCCTTCAAAAATATGCAATCCCAACATCTAGTCACTAGGTAGTATTTTATAATACTCAAGTCATTTCTGAAGCATTAATTTAAAACATCGATCAAGTTTATTGTGAAAGATGGCTTTATTCTCATTTATTAATGCCTGAAGTGGATTGTACTATTCTTCCTCTAAAAGCTTGGGAACCCCTGAATTACTTTGGATGAATAGAATTCTGAAACTCAGAGAGATACAATTTAACATTGCCTTCCATTATATTTAGCCCTCTTTTGTTTCCTTTCATTGTAATTTAGTTCTTATAGAAACAATGAGTTAAGGCTTAATTGCTATTTACAGCCCTCCTTGTTTCCTCATGGTAACATTTCTAACACCTGTCATGGAGGAGTGTGGCTCACTTTTAAAGTATTTGGATAACTTGAAACTGGCGCAATTCATTCTTTATGAGCACTGAGCCCAATCTCTCTGCTGCTTCCTGGAAATTACTGTCAACTCTAAAAGGTGATGCAATCTGCAAAAGTCAAAGGGGAAGTGTTGTATGGCACATACCCTAGAGGCCTGGCATTCTCTAGAGCAGTTTGAAATTATGAGTGCTTTTCCTTGCAAAACACTAAATGGCATAAGGGATTAAGATGAGAGTATGACCCAAAAGCCAAAGGTAGCCAGAGCTGTCAAGTATATGCCAAAATATTTCAAATCGGAGCAAACAGGCAGCAAAAACAAGTTCACTTCCTTCCTTTTCTTACCTAAGAAGTGTTTGCAAATGTTGATCTTATTACAAATTGGGGAAGATTTTTGCCATGCAGTGTTTTCACAGGTTTTGAGGAGTTTCACCAACTGCATTTTTAAAATTTGAATGGGAGAGTCTCCCTCATACACACACACACACACACACACACACACACACACACACACACACATTTTTTCCCCTTTGTGTTTAGCGGCAGTCATTAGAATGTGCTTGACTATCTGGCTGTCAGATTTTATAGGGTCATGGCAAAAGAGCCAAATCCCACTTGTTTTTATTCCTGGTGTAGCAAATGTAAAGAGTTGTCTGGCTAGTGAGGTACAGCCCCTCCGGTGAGGTGAGTACAGCCGCAGACATCTGATAGACTGTGGAACCAAGGTTAAGGGAAAAAAAAAGATACAAATCAGTTTTAGTATCAAAAACAACTCTTACAACCCAAAGGGGACTGAGCAGAATATATAAACATGAAGCAGCACTGCTGTGCCATCTTTTCTGTATGGAGTGAGTTGCCTAATTAAAGACAGTAGGTACCACTCAGGCTGAAAAGAGGTAGTTAAGCAGAGAAAATACATTTGGTTGTCATGTGAGTCCTTGTCCTTACTCTAACTGTTCAATGACAAAGTACTAAAGCTCACTCTTTCCACAGATTCCCACATGTATTTTTTTTTTTTTCATCCTTTTTGAACCACAAGACCACGCAGGGCTGTGGCAGCCAAAGGTTCCTGCTGCTTTCGAGGAGGCCCACCAGTGCCCCCTAGGTCCTCAGTGTCTTTATAACTAAGTGAATCTCCACAATGATTTGGGGATAATGTTTCTCCAAACACCTTGCTTTCCAGGATGCTCAGAGGATTTGAATCCCTCCTCCCGACCTTTTTGGGGGAGACTTATTCATTTATTTGAGAGAGAGTATGTGTGCTGGCAGGGGGGAGGAGTAGAGAAAATGGGAGATAAGGAATCCTCAAGCTGACTCCTGAGTGCAGAGCCTGATTTGGGGCTCCATCCCAGGACCCTGAGATCATGACCTGAACTGAAATTAAGTCAGATCCCTAACCAACTGGGCCACCCAGGTACCCTGACTTCCCCTTTTTAAAAAATCACATTTCTTACTATTTGCTTTCTGTGAGTACAACCCTAGGTCTCCTCCTAATAAATAAAGCATGGCAGTGCCAGCAATTACTACAGCAGATGAAGCGAAAGAGCAAAAGGAGGGACTAGTCTGATGAGGGCTAAAGTCTCGAAATTTGTCCTAAATGTGAAGAACTATGATCCTGGCAATTAGAAAGGAGAATCTGGAGCTTGTAAGAGCAAGAATAGTAGTGCTGGTTCTTCTCCAGTCTAGATAGGTCCTGCTTTTCATCCTGCCTTTTAGAAGAATTTTCCAAATATTTATTCTCTTATGATTATGAAATCATTTAAAGTTAAAATAAAGGCACCTGGCTGACTCAGTCGGTTAAGAATTTGGCTCTTGATTTCAGCTCAGGTCACGATCTCAAGGTCGTGAGATGGAGCCCCACAACGGACTCTGCACAAGGTGTGGATTCTGCTTGAGATTCTCTCTCTTCCTCTGCCCTCACCACTTGTGCATGCTCACTCACTCGCTCTCTCCCTCTCCTCTAAAATAAATAAATAAATAAAATATTTTTTTTTTAATTTAAAAAATAAAGATGAAAACAGTTTGGTTTTGTTTGGAGCTTTGACTGGCTTACCAAATTGGCAGATGCCTCGACATTTATAAACGATATTTTTCAGGGGAAAATGCTAGCATTGGAATGGCCCTGAAGGTGAAGTGAGTCTTTGGTGCCAGAGGGCTGCTTTTAGATGAGAGGTTGTCTTTTAACTGCATTCACCAGAGTCTCTGCTCTACCACTTTTCCAAATTGCCATTTTCTTTGGCTTTTTAATGTTACAATCCAGTCCATTACACACTGACTCAGTGTTCACTATTTATAACTGCCAGGCACTTACTACTTAACCCTGACCTTGACATAAGACTTCATGAGCAGTACTCTTTTCCAGAGACCAATACACTTAAATCTTCCAAGATATTTTAATCCTTGGCACCTCTGCTAAAAAATGTCAGTGATGATGACAGCAGCTGCCTGTTGTGATCACTGCCACCACAACATATTTCAATTGGCCACTATATGTGTGTATATATGTATACATATACATATATATGTATATACACACATATCCATATATACATATATATGGATATACTATATATATCAATTATATATATTTATATATATATTAATTATATATATATATGTATAATTGATTTTCTGAAGCCCTGGGTTAGGTTGAGCTGAGATATTGAGTATTGAGGTATGAGACTTCTGACCTACATAATTGTAAGATTTATGTTGTTTTAAGACATGGCTGATATGAAAAAAAAGTAGAAATGCTCAAGGGACACAGTAGGTGCCTACTAAATATTTAAGAAATGTTTAATACATGAATTATATAGTAAGTTCTCTTATAGAGAGAACCGTTTCATTTCATCATATTAAGTTTTCAAGATGTAAAAAAAAAACCTCAAATTTTTCTTTTTATTTTAAATACTATGGCATTAAAGATAATTTTTGAAAATTAAAAACAGCCATAATCTTACCACCCTAAAGCCATTACTATAATAATAGTTCATCCCATCCATTTCTCCATTTAGTGTATATATATTCAGCATAATTGCAATCACATAGCATTTGCAATTATCAGTTCACTTTTTCCTTTTAAATTTTATAACTCTTATGTGTATGTAAAATCTTCATAACTATTATTTTAGTGACTATATAAATATCTCATTGAGTTGATGTGGAATAATTGACAATTTCTCCTTTAGCTGAAATTCAGTTTGTTTACAACGTTCACTACTAAAGATAATTTTTCAAGGCATATCTTTAAGAATATAGTTTTTCCCTTATTCTTATTTTGACTTATTTCTCTAAGATGAGTTTTTAGAAAATTGCAAAAACAATTTTTATGAATATTTTTAGAACTTTCCCAGTTTTGTTTAGTAAATAGATCTATTTTTCTCAACTTATTTGTATTACCACTGATTACATTAAAACATTTTTTATTGAAGTATAGTTGACATACAATGTTACATGAATTTAGGTGTAAAACACAGTGATTCCACAAGTTTATACATTAGGCTGTGCTCATCACAAATGTAGCTACCATCAGTCACCACACAACACTATTAAGATACCATTGATCATATTCCCTGTGCACCACTGGTTACTCTTAACATGAAGCCAATAGTATTTGTTAGCATCTAATACTCTACATAGATTTTCATATAAATGGGGCCAAGCCCCATTTAGCTAATACAAAAAAAAGAATATTTACCTCAAAATGACCAAAATTCTACATGTTTACTCAAATCATGATTCTCTGGCAAGGAAAAAGAAAGATAAAGCCAGGAGGAATGACCTTAAGTAACTCACAGTCTCTTGGAAGAGGTAACAGAGCTGTGATGATGGTGGGTGAATAGAAAGCAATGTCTAGAAAGATTGCTAAGAAAATGCCACTGAGGAGACTTTCCCAATCTTGTCAGCAATCATAGAGTTAGAGGAGGAAGCAGATTGAATAGAAGTCTAAATAATATTTGGTTTTGGTCCTTTCAAAACAATAGGCCTTCTTTTTGTTGTGCAAAACTTTAACCACACCAACTGTCTCCTTAATATATCTTCCTGATTGTCTTCTTCTAGGTGGAAATAAACATCTACAATTTGTGCTGTTATTTTTTTTCTCATCATTTTCTTTCATTAACAGTATAATCTGTTCTCCACCATCAATCTTCTTTTTCTATAGCCTTATCAATATGTCTCACAGGACCTAGATACATGTTCCTGCCAACATAATATGCAAAAAATTCCTTCTAGCATCTTAACCTCAAAAGCAATGAAAGAAAACAATTGGTCCTGCTAGCTGTTTTCTACCCGAAAGAAGTTATCTTTAGTTATAATGACTAAAATCATGTGAATCATTTAGCACACATTTACATTGCATCTAATATTTACTGGGACCAGTAATATATACAAATAAAGTGGAAGAGGTTCTTGCTTTCAGGTGGTTCACTGTTTGACAAGCAAGACATGTAAACAAGTTAAGTGTATTTCAATGATAGTATAATGTAGGAAGAAATCGATTCTAACCTGAGCTCAGGGAAGTTCCATAGAAGGAGTAATATTTGAACTGACTTTAAAGGTTGAATATAAGTTCCCTAGGTGGATATATCAGAGAAAAGAATGTAACCATAGGGAGAGCTTATAAAAAGTAATGGATACATGGAGCCACATGATCGACTTCAGTTGAGGTGATAAAAACATATTCTCTTTAATATCATGATTACAATTGAATTCTGTATCTACACTTGGCAGTATTATCTTCATGTGCAGATTTTTCCCAGAACTATTGACAATGCCTCCTGGCATCTTAATTCTCAGAGTCATATTTATATACAGAAATCAACCGTCTTAAACTTAACTGAATATCCTGATAAGTTTCTGTGCAGCCACCTTAATTTTTTTCCCATTCCCCTTCCCTCAATTTATACTGCTATCATGGGGAACTTTGCACACACTTATCTTAAATGATCTGCTTCTTGCTCTGAGCTTTACACAGATGAGAAAATAGTTACTTGGCTCCCATATGTGGAAACTTGCGGAAGTTTGTTCCCATATACAAGATATCCATGACAACTCTTACTTTCAAAGGTTGGTTTATTTTGATATCATTCTCATCTTTTGACTTGAACTTAACAGTTGGAAGCTTAGTTTTTTGTTTTTAAGACACAACTCACACCAACAAAAGAATCTGTAGGAAATATTTTTCAAGTATTTGAGTTTTCTGTGTAATTCTTATTATGAAACATTTTTTATTTTACAAAAGCTATAAATTCAAAATAATAGCACCAACGGAAGGTCAACTGCTTTTATGCCTTTAAAGCGTTGATCCACATCTCTTGTTATTCATCACAATTTCTGCACCGAAAGAAGAGCAGATGGAAAGAGCGACTTTGTTAGGGTCATCATACGATTTATCAGTATAGCAGTATAAGAAACAAATAAAAACACTAGTAACGACATTATATATTTATATACTAATAATGTCATGCAACCTAAACACTATGTAATATTCCAATGTAAGCATTATCCCAATGTATTATTCCAATGAAAATCAGTTTTCAGCTCATTAAATCTCAGTGTTCTGTTCAAATTCCATTGGATAAATATGAAAAATGAGCAAATGGAGATAAACTCAATACAAGTTGCATTCCGATATTAAGAGACGTTAGAAACATCAACTTTCTCTACTCTGCTGCTTTAAATTAATGATACAATATGGCTATTTGGAGACAAAAGATAAATGCATGAAAACTGAGTGGGGTAAAGCAGAATTCAGGGTCATAAAAAATAGGAAACATATGCAACTGAATCAAATAGAATTAGAGTGAATGTGAAGCATAAAAATAAACAGATAATTCAATGAAAAAGTAAACAATATAACACTTTTCTACTAGTTTCCTTTGTTTTGATAGAATTGAATTTCTCTGATAACTGAAATACTAAGAGAATAAAGTGCTTTTACACAGAAACAAAAACATTTAGAAATATAGCAAAAAAAAAAAAAATCAGTAGGTGGTCACCAACTGTTTCATGGTAATTTTGTATTATTTTCTCCTGTGCCTGAGGGTTAGGAGTAAGAAGTTAATTAAATAAGACCAACTCTGCCTCCAATAGTTTTTTCATGAAAGATGCTTTGGAAAAAAACGTCTTTGTTACTAAGGGCAACGTTTGAGATAAAGCAGCACATCTGTGCTTATGTGATAGTGACCAATCCATTGTCATATGTCCCCAAAGTGTATTAGTAATTGGGCCCTGGCCCTACGTGGATTCAGGATCCTAGACAGGCAAGAAATTTCTTCTCTCTTCCGTAAAGCTTTCACAGAGCTTAAAAAATATAAAGTAGGGAAGAGTTGTCTGAAATAGGCACAGCTTCATTAGAAGGCCATATATATCCCTGTCAGGGTAGTTAGTAGTTAGTCCAGAGAGGGTATGAGGTCCCAGGCTAGGACAAGTAATGGGAGATGAGGGCTAATACATGGCATCTGACCTCCTCCTCCACCCCTTCCTCCTCCATCACCACCTCCTCCTCTTCCTCCAACTCTTCCTCCCCTGTTTCTTTATCCTACTCCTCCTCATCATCCTCCTCTTTTTTTTTTTTTTTTTTTTTTTAGATTTTATTTATTTATTCATGAGAGAAAGACAGAGAGACAGGCAGAAACATAGGCAGAGGGAAAAGCAGGCTCCCTGTGGGGAGCCTGATGCGAGACTCCATCCCAGGATACCAAGATCACAATCTAAGCCAAAGGCAGATGCTCAACCACTGAGCCACTCAGGTGCCCCCTCCTCCTTCTTCTTTTAGCTCAGTTTAATGAAACTACGTCCTTCCCCCTCTATATTAGATTGTTAGATTTTTTTAATGCAATACACTTCAGTAGTCACACATCAGCCCTTTAGACAAACAACTTTCCATTGATTTTATTTATAAATTAAATCAAGAGGTATGGATGATACAATATTGTGAATTGCTGTGACAGTAATTCTAGTCCACAGAGTCTACAAACTTTGGCTGATCTAGGGGCACAAATAAAACAAGTTAAAGCTGGTATTTCTCTTTTCTCTCTGTCTCTCTAAGAAACATGGATAATTAAGATAATCGAGAGTGCTTGCCTTGCAGTGTGAATGTACATGCTGGTGGTGGGTGGGCAGAGTATAGGAGTGAAAAATGGAATGCTGTACTGATCCAGAACTAAAGCATTCATTCCACTTAACCAGATTGGCTGCTTCCTTCCCTTATTCCTGTCCTGACTCCACAGTCCACACATCAGGCATCAGTGTTCTTTATTAATGCTATTCACAGACATTTGGTACTTACTCACTTGGGGAAACATGAGTGACTAAACTCCCAGGTCCTCAAATCTTAGTAATGAGTTGAATGGAATGATGGAACAGGGGAAACCTTCCAGAGCTTACTTTACCTCTAGCTCAGCAACCAGCAAAATTTAAGATGATATCTGCTTCATTAGACCAAATCCCTAAGTGATTATGATGAGCAATGCCCCTTGATAATCTATGATAGAGAAAAATGTAAATCAGAAATCAGACTTTGTGGCATTCAGCACAAGATTTGAAGGTTGTTCAGTATCATAGCCTGCCTGGCCTATTATAACCAAACAATTGGTCCATGCTAGTCTGCAGTAGAACCTTTCACATGTCAGGGAAGATCTTCATCAGAAGTGTCTCTCAGAGAAAGGAATATAGATAAACATTTTTCCTCTGTTGACCTATGATTTTATAGGTTAAGATAAATACTTAGTCCTTGGTTTCTAAGATATGCACAAATTATGAAAATGCTAAGCTTTAAGAAATAATATTGATTGATGATGTAACAGTGACTATGTGTCAGGCACTGTTCTTAGCAAACTATTAGGATTAACTCATTTAATCCTAATTTGTGAGTAGGGAAACGAGTACAGAGATCCATGGAATTGGCCCAGGTTTTCCAATCAGCAAAATTTACTTTTGGTACTGTTCACTGTCCCTCCCTTACTAAAATCATGTCCTCAACACACAAACATTTTTTTCCCCTCTTAATGAATAACACTTAGGTCATCTCACATAAGAAAATGATAATTTTTATACTTGACAAAAATGATACTTGTTTCAGTGGCTATTGTTTTCAGAGCCTCTACAATACACTCTACTTTTAAATTTTAAACTGTAAAGTTTTCCATGGGTCTGGCCTCTATATTTGACATGCTACTGAGAAACAGAAATTCAGAACTGAGAGTCTAAGAAAGTGATGTGACCTACAGTCCTGGGACACTAAAATTCCAATAATTTCTTTGTTTGGGTCAGATTTATGTTTTCTGGCAAAATTGAGAACTATCTGTCCCAAAGAGCTTTGGATGCTTTTTCATCACTTAATCCAAATATGTGATGCACATTCTCCTTCAATTTCTAACCAAGAAGGAGGTGATAATATCAGCTATTAGTTGAACTTTAGACAGCAGGGAAAATTTTGTATTATTGCCCTCTTTTGTAGCATGATTGTAAAGTTTTTAAGAGTAGAAATATTAGTATTCATCTTTTGCTGAATAACTACAAATCTCTTTTGGGCTAGGTGCAAAAACCAATCTCTAGTTATAAAGAAAGTGCATATACAAACATAGACATTTAAGATTGTAGATGCTAAACTTTTCTTATTAATATTCATGTGTATTGAATATTAATATTCAAGCTTACCAAAGAAAGTTTTATAGGCAACTGTAGTCAAACTTCTAAGTCTTTATGTATATATTTTGAAAGAATGATATTATCACACTGATCCAGAATACTTTTGTGACTAAGAGAAATTATTATTCTAATAGTGCTAAAGCATAATATGAAGGTAATGATTTTTTTTTTAATTTTTACATTATTATCATATTCTGTAAACCCTGATGGGCATCACATTACTATATTATACTATGGTAATAAATTACTATAATCTATTACTGTTGAATATAAGATGATAGAAGGTATAATGCGTTCTTGGAAGGAAGAGAGTACTACTTTTCCTTGTATAAAAATAATATCTTTTATATCTTTATATAAATAATAATATAATATCTCTAATATATATTAATGCAACAAGATATTTACAGAATTAGTTTCTAAGTTTAATATAAATGTCAATGTCTTTTCAAAAATATTTAGTGAATAAGAAATTCTGAAGGAATTAAAAACACAGTAAACATTGAAAAACTACAGAGAGAACATAAATAATTCTGTAAATAACAGAGCACAGAGTAAGTTTAAGATCTGAGAAAAAAGAAATTTTAAATTTTTTAAGTTTAAATTCAATTTGCCAAAATATAATATAATACCCAGTGCTCATCCAATCAAGTGCCCTCCTCAGTGCCCATCACCTATAGTGTGCATTTTGAATGAAAGTTTGTCTTATAGGGGGTGAATTTGGTTTGGGAGAGCAAAAATTTTACTCTCTTTATGTATAAAGTATATATTGTATATGATATGAACAGACATATAGTATATCTATGGAATTAAGATTTTATGCATGTGGGGTGGGAGTGCAATTACAGAAACAAAAGTCCAAAAATATTCTTTAGAAGAATAATTAAAATAAGAATATTTAAAATAAATTTGAAGAACACTGTTCTACAAAAGTTAAATGGATAATAATAAAATATTATAAACAACTTTATAAACATAAGTTCAACAACCTAGAGGAAATAGACAAATTCCTTAAAGAGATTCAAACTACCAAAGCTCCTTAAGAAAAATAAATAATAAGATAGCCTTATGTCTATTAATAATAATTGTATTTATAAGTTAAAAACTTTCCTAAAACGAAAACTTCAGGCCGGGGCAAATTTATTGGTATATTCTAACAAATATTTAAGGAAGAAATTTGATCAACTCTATACAATTCGTTAAGAAAACTAAAGATATGGGAATACCTCCTGACTCGTTTTTTAAGGCCCACGTTATATATTACCAAAACCAGCAAGATATTACAGAAAAAGAAAACTGCAGAACATTATCCCTCATGGAAAAAGACAACAAAATTCTCATCAAAACAGTCATGAATCAAATATACATATATATATCTAAACATATATATATACCATATATATGTGTGTGTATATATATATAGATACTATCTCATGACAGATAAGTATATGCAAAGAATCCAAGGCTAGTTCAACATTCGAAAATCAATTAGCATAATTCACCATACTAGAAAACTAAAAACTAGAAAGTATATGTTTTCAATATACACAGGAAAACATTTGGCAAAATCATTTATTTTTCATTAAAAACCAGATCAAACCAAACCTCTGCTACCTAAGACAAGAAGGGTAATTCTTCAACCTGAAAAAGATTGTTTAGAAAGCTACAGCATTCTTATTGGTGGAAGATTGAAAGTTTTGGCTTCTAAAATGGTAAAAAATGAAGAGCATCCCATGTTGCCAGTGCTATTAGACACTGCTTAAAACTGGATGTTCTGGTCAGTGAAAACAGGGAAGGAAAATAAGGAGATAAAACAGTTTGGTTTGGAAAGGAAGAATTACAACTGTTTTGATTTACTAATGGCATGATCATCTACAAAGAAAATCCAAGGGAATGTAGCAAGATTTGAAGAAGGCAAGATTGATTACTATGCACAAATTAGTTGTATTTATGCACAATATAAGATTGAAATTTTAAAAATATCCTTTAAATTAGCATAAAGTTTAAAGTATTAAGGAAAAATCTGATAAAGTACATGAATAATTTAGCCTCTGAAAAATGCAAAACTTTTTCGACAAAAATTTTGAAACCTAAATAAATGAGGATACATTCCTCATTCATTTGTTAGAAGGCCCAACACCGTTTTTGGTTTTCTACTAAATCAGATCAAACTAAATTTTCAGTGCAGTCCCTTTGAAAAAAAGATTATTTGATAGAATAAAACTGATTCTAAACTCATATGAAAATGAGAAGAACCGAAATAACAACAAAAACAACAAAACAACCTTTGAGAAAGAAGAAAAGCTTATCTTTCTTCAGTAATCAGAATAGTGTGGCATCAATGTAAAAACAGACATATAGATCAACGGAACATGACAGAGTCCAGAAGTAGATCCTCACTACATGTGAACAACTGATTTTTGGCAAAATGCAATCAGTCCTTGTTGAGAGGCATGCCTTCAACACTTGGCCAGTTTATCCAGCCTTCACATCCTGCTTGCACAGAGCCACAAGCTTAGCCAGATATGAGAGCTCAGGACTTCCTTCAGCCTTTCCTGAAGGTATGTGCTCTACACATGTATGTGGTCTTCTGGATTCCCAGTAATATTTCAGGCTTTTCAAAGCCCTATATACATTTCATTTCCAGCTTTTCCTCTTAGGCTTTTTGTCTATATAATTATTTGCACCAACCATTTATCTACTACCTCAGGAAACCATGAAGTTAAACAATTGCCTGTAATTTCTTATGACAAATGCCTTTTCCACCACGCCCTCCAGGGAAATGGCTGCTCACACTGGGTAAGCACCAAGTCATGTCAGTATAAGTAGCTTTGCAAGTGGAGTGTCCTAGGAAACCACCAGATAAGTCAACTGATGGCAGTATTTTGAGGATAAGTCTTTGAAAGAGATCTAGTCATCTTCTGCTCCTTCCATTGACTGCCCCGTTGGTTTTCATGGAAAATATTGGGAAAGCAGGAAATGCAAATAGAGAAAGCTAAAACATCACAAAGCTGGTGGTTATTGCTGGGATACAGCCATTTTTTTCTTGAGTAAATCTTCCCCTGGTTATTACAAGCCTTTGGTTAATTTCTAGTGTTCTGAAATAGTTGATGGGGGAAGGGAGAGCAAGGGGTTGTTTTGTTTTGTTTTGCCAGTCTTCTCATTGCTTTAATAGAGTAAAGAATTCCCACAGATCTCACTTTGACCCCATATTTTCTCCCAATATCTCATTGCCATCCTTCTCCACCTTACCTCTACTCCCCATTTTACTCCCTCTGTATCTTCTTTTCATCCTAAAATTGTGTTCCATCATTTCAGCTAGATTATATCCAAGAATATTAATTCATATATTTCTTTATCTGCTTTCTCTGCCTCTCTGTTCCAGAGCTCTGCTATGGAAACCACAAAAACCTACATTTCGTTGTTACCATGTAGATACAGATTGCAGAGTCCAGTGGGTCCACAGTTCTGCTGGAAAATGTTTATTCTTCCTTGGTTACATCCTCCTCTAATCACCTGGGCTTAGATGTTTTCTCAAATTTAGGCACTATTCAAAATCTTTACAGTCACTTTCTTGTACACTTTAGCATTTTTCTAGGTTATTCAGAGAAAATAGAAACCATCTCATGGGATTTTTCACAAGATTCCTGTACTTCATTACCCTTCAAGTAAGAATTTATCTTCCTCACACAAAATCCATATTGCTTCTTTCTATATGCAACCCTAAGTCATCCCTTTACCAATCCCAAACTCATTCTGATCCAAGCACTCTATGTTTCAGGGTCTTCTGTCAGAGTAGCTAGAATGAGGACACAAAAATTCAGGGCTGTAAACTGATTAGGAACAAGTACTTTCATTTTGAGAATGAGGAGGACAATGATTCTGGCTGGTCTCCAAATCTGCATATAGTTCCCTGAATATGATAATATAGGAGAGGGAATCCATCAGCAGTTATTGTCATGGCAGGGGAGGGATTAGGTAATATGTAAAATACTACGCTACCACTCAAGTCTTTAGACTCTCAAAAATCTCCTTCTCCAAAACTTTCTAATGACTCTCAATGACACTTAGACCAATTTCAAACTTTGCATTTGAGGGTTTACTTCTCTGCCACTCTAGTCCTTAATCTTTTGCCCCACTTACATATATTTCCCCATTTGATTGTCTTTTTGATCCTGCAACACAGAATTTCTTGGTTAATTTAATTTATTGTCCCATTAAACCATTCTATCTATAAGAGAACGAGGGCTTACAATGTACCTTGTTGATACTATTGACTTGTGAGTGTGTATTGGGCGAGGAGCTTGAAGGCTTCTGAACTAATCCAATTGTTTATCTACAAAAACACCTGCAGCCAAGAAGTGAGATAACAAAATCACTGAGGAATCAAGACATGAGGGTTGAATCACAAAATCTTATTTTATTTTGATCTTCTATTGTAGGTATCTACCTTAGCACATCAATAAAAAGATAATTTTGTATAGTAAAACAAAGGAGCTCATTATAAGGATATAAAAGCCAATGACATTAAAAGCTGCATTAATGCTCAGTAGAGTGAAACCAAATAATCCAGTATAATGAAATGATTAGGTTGGAGTCTTAATAGATTGTAATTGTTAGGAGAATAATTTATAGCTAAATATTTCCCCATCTATAAGCAAGCATTGAAAATAGTCTTAAAAATATAGAGACCTGAGTGCTAAAGGTAGAATGGTATTTCCTTTATTGTCAGAGTATTAAGTAAGAGCAAGTGAAATGAATATTACTGAAATAGTTTTCTATTTTAAGTGTTTTGTCATCACACACTGAAAGAAAAATTAATGTTTCAGATCCCTTTGGCAAAAAAAGAGCCAGTGATAGTTACTTTGCAAACATCTTTATTGTGCATTACCTGAACTAGATTGTTTATGGGAGAGCTAAAATGGCTCAAATAACAAAAATAAATTATTTATCAGAACATCAGCAAGTGCTAAGTAGACCAATCAAAAAGGAATGTAGGCAGGAATGAGCCAGCCAGCCAAAAGGCCTGGACTGGAGGAAATTGTCTAGCCTCGGGCACAGACCAGACTGAGGGTAAAGGAGAATTCACAAACAAAAAACAACTATTCCTCGAAGAGAGTTGGTCGTTCTCTGAAAAATACAAATCTAGTCTAAATATCTGTTCAGCAAAGCAACTGCAGCTCTACAGATAAGCATTGGGTTTCTGATTTCTCTTTCTGTATCATTATATATGTCCTTGTGTAGCACTGAGAATAGGCAGAGTTATTGGTAGAAGTCACTTAGGAGCCCAGAGTCGAGACTCTGGTGTCAGCGAAACATGGCTCCCAATCCTGACAATGCCATTTACAGTGTCACCTTGGGCACAGCATGTGCTTTTTCTGTACTGTAGTATATAAACTGGTGATCATAATAGTTCTTACTTCATAGGCTTATTTTGAGGATGGAAATGACATAATGCATGCAAAGCACCTAGTATATTGTAATTAACTTTTATTTAGATATTAGTTGTTATTTTGTCATGCATAGTTATAGAAAAACAAATAAAACACAAATCTTGAAGTGCTACCCAGATATTTATTTCTCAAATGATTTTGTTTCTGTCTGATAAGATTTCTTGATTTCTCTTGTAACTTTCCACTAATCTATTGAACAATCCCATTAGTGTACTGCAAGTTCTCTCCATCCTTACCACCACTTCAGGACAGCAATTTGTGTGGATTACTACTCCTACTGTTCCCTCCATGCTCTCACTGTGACCTCTGACATGGTGTCTGTTGACTTTTTAGGAGGAGGATTAACAGGTTTGGCTTCCTGCTCTGATGTTCTTATATACCTCTTCTAATTTTTTACCCCACTCTCTATAGCAAGATCCCATTCTAAGCCTCAGATCGCAGAGATTGGGACCATTTTCTTCTAATTATCGAAATGTAGACTGATCCAGTTATATTATAATACAAATCTTCAAGGCTTTCAGTGGCAAACAAAGGATTTGAGACACTATCCTTTGAATAGTGGGCATCATTTAAGATGCTTTAGCATAGAAAAGAAATAGAACTTTAGCTGGCTTGTGTTGAATGGACTGGAAGCAACACTACCCATTAGAAAGCTGTTTAATAATCCAAGTGTAACTTTATGAGAATGAGAAACAGAAATGGAAAGGATATGAACATCAAAGGAACTTCAAAATAACTTTGATGGAGTAATAATTTTGGGGGAAAAATCTTTTAGCTTTACCTTTATTCAATAGTCAGTAAATGTGTAGCTTAATAAAATGTACTAATAGAATGAAATTGCTTCAAAAAAGAAAAAAGCTAGTGGTTTTCTTTAAAGCCTGAGCTGCTACTTTCTTAGTTTTAATAAAGAGTTTCCTAAAGCAAAATTTTACAATTGTTCGTATCGACCGTCATATCAGCTTTATTTATTTATTTTTTTAGCTTTAAAAACCTACTCTGATAGCATACATTTCCATTTATATTTATAATGTTTTCAGAGCACATGGGAAAATGTAAGCCTGCAAGTTAGTATTAGCAGTCCCCATTACCACTCACTTTAGGCAAGATTTCTAGTGTATCAAATAAATACAAATGAATATATTGTATAAATATATACTTCCTAGGTGTTCAAGTTAGAGAGGTACAAATATAACTCCCCATCTGAGACAGGAGGGGCATATAAATATACTTAACTTTTAAAGATATCTGTCAGTTAGACACATAATTTATGTTTCATTCATTTAAGTTTAAAGGATCTGTTTTACTTCCCAGAAAATCTACTCTCCACTGTAGATAAATGGTACCACTACCTAAATTTAATAGAGCATGTCTATGCAAAGTTAGATAAGTTAGTTCAGTTACGAAGTTTTTAAATCATGTTGTCCAACCCCTTTAAACCATCTTGTTTGGGTAGAGAAGAATTAGACAATACTGGTTCAAACCCTAGTTTGCCCAAATTGGCTGGGAGGTTTGTGTTGAATTCAATCCCGTCAATGGTTTCCCATTTCTTTAGATAGTCAGACACCTTATCTGAATTCAATGGCTCTTTATCATCAGACTTTGGTCGCTTCCCCAACCTGATCACTACTCACACTTAGCCCTCACCCTACCCTCTGTCAGTCTTTCATTGTGGTTCTTGTTATCATTTCAATGACACATGAAATGATAAAATGAATAGTGAAAAAGGGTATTTTAAAATTGGTCTTTCTCTTACCTCAGATTCTTTGTTTCATTCTCTTCAATGTAGTAACAGTCAACTTCATTTTTTTAATTTCTTCCATAAATAGAACAAAATTATACACATTGGAACAATATATACACAATATATATTGTTTTTCTTGCTTCACCTTTTTCATTTCTTGTACCACAAATTATGAATCTACTCTACTCTTTACTAATGCTGTATAACATATCATTTTTTGATGCTTAGTAATTTGTTCATTTGGCCTCAAATGAACACTTTGTTTCTATTTTTATCATTATTACTAATAATACTAAAATTAACATGTGTTTATATATCCATGTGGTATTAGATGGATGAATTCTTAGATCTGTAATTTCTCAGTGAAAAGGTAAAAGAATGCATTTTGATAGAGTATTCTACATCATTCCCTAAAGAAATGTTGTTTGCTCATAATCTTCTGGGACTCTGCCTGCCACCCAAATTTTAATTTTTGCCAATGATAAATAAGAACACGATGTTCCAATCCAGAAGAACTTTGAAAATAACTAAGAAGAGCAACAATAAATAATAGTTAAAATCATGTCAAGCAAAGAAATCACAGAGAAAAATAAAGAATAGCAAGTGTGCTCCTGTGGCTCTAATAATCAGTCAAGTATCTTAGGAGGGGACATGTGAACAGAAACTGGAAGATAGGACAATACTAGCTCTGTGGATATCTGCAAGCAGCACATTCTAGCTGGAGGCAACAGTCAAGCCCAAAACCCTGAGATTGGAGGGCGATTGGAATGTTTAAGAAAACAGCTAGTGGTGAGCCAGGAAAGGAGGGGCCCAGGGCCAGCCTGTTAGAAATTGACGTTGGCAGGAAGTTAGGGATCAAATAATAAGAGCTGTGTCTTTTCATAATATGAGCCTTTTGTCCGAGAAATACATTGCAGATTAGTTTCCTACTTCATCTTTTGCCTCTCGACTTTGTTTTTGAACAATTTTTCTATACAGAAGTATTCCATTTTTACCTAGTCAGTCTTATCATTTTATTATTTGTTTATGGCTTCAGGGATTTCATTCCAAGAATATTAAACATCCCTTCCTTTCTCTTTTACTACTTTCACGGTTCCACTATTTTATATTTAAATTTCTGCAACACCTGGGATACATTTTGGCATACAGAGTGAGATAAAAATGCGTTTACGTTTTCTCACATGGCTAACCAGTTGTACCAAGAATATATACATAGATATTTTTTCTTCCTTTTTAAAAACTGTATCACTGAATTCTCTATTCAATTCAATTAAAATTCTTTTAATGCAACACGACCAAGTTTTTGAACTACTGCAGCATTTTATTATTTCTTAATATATCGCTGAGTTATTCAACACAACATTCATTTTTGGAGTTTTTCTACCTATTTTAACATGCTATTTTTAAAGTGATCTTTACAATCACCATGACTAGTTCAAAAATAGTTGGTATTTTTTAATGGATTGGCAATTTAATTGTATGTTTACTTTAAGAACAAGTTATTGGTTTTAATTATTAATTATACTGTTTCTACATTCAAATTTGTGCATTTAATTTTCCTTCTCTTTATAAATTATTTATTTTGCTTTCCTTAGCTTCACATTGTCTTATTTTGTCTATTTGAATTTAATGAATCTTTTCTTGTTTGGTGATTTAAACATTAAGACTATAAAATAAATTTGAAGATGAATAAAGGGTAGTTTTCCTGCACATGGTCATCTGAACCATCTGTCAAGCAAATTTTGGCTCCATCATTCAGTGAATGCTCTGTTTCCCACCAGCTTCTGATTTTTCTGAGAACTTTTTCCAGTTAGTTCCTTCCAATATTCACAAGTTTCAATTTATACATTGTTTTTCTCATTGTTTTAGGAATTATGGGGAGCATTTGCTTTCTTCCACAATTTTATTCAATGCAGATCACTGTTAATAGAGGCTTTTGCATTCTCGTTAAGAAGAAAAGATGATGGCTCTTATTTAATCACCATCATTACCAACATATGTTAAATATCTGCTGATCATTCAACCAATTCAAAAAAGTTGTTTTAATCTATGTAAAAAATGCAAACAAAGAAATTTCCTAGAATTTTATTTTTTTAAAAGATTTATTTACTTAAGAGAGAGAGAGAGAGAGAGAGCGTGCATGTGCAGGTGGGCACATAAGCAGGAGGTAGGGCAGAAGCAGAAGGAGAGAACCTCAGGCAGACCCCTGGCTCAGCAGGGAGCCCCACGCAGGGCTCCATCCCAGGGTCCTGGGATCATGCTGAAACCAAGTGTCAGCAGCTTAATTGACTGAGCCACCCAGATGCCTCCTCAGAATTTTAATAAAGCAAATTCCATGATATAATCAGTGTTATATTTTACCTTTTGAAATCCACAAAAAGTATTCTTTCTTTAACTTTTTATTCTGAAAAACAAAAAACAAAAAACAGATTCACTAAAAGTTGAAAAAATAGTACAGAGAAGTCCCACGTGCCCTTCACTCAGTTGACTACTGGTTACACTTTATATAAAATGTATAAATTACTAAACTAGGAAATTTAATAATAATAGTAATAACAAAAATGATACCAAATGCTATTCTTCTAATATATTTTTTCTTCATTTCATGTATGTCCCAAATGATTTTATATCATTTTACTGTTTGGATTAATATAGAAAAACTGGTTGTTCTTCTGGACTTAATTTTTCAATAGCCATTCCTTATTGTTATTCTATTTTCTTTTACATACCTCTACAAATATAAAATAGGTCTTTTTCTCTGGAGTGTAGAGCTTTTACACACATGATTTGATTTAATTTTAATTTATAACCCAACATTTCAGGGGAAATAAGTATGTCCTACTCTCCTTCTCTCCCAAGTTCTATAACTGAAAGGCTTTTTTAAAAATAGCAAACAATTATCCACCTAGTCTCGAATTGTGGAGATGGATAATATAGCAATGTGATTTAAAAATTGATCTTAGCTCTACTCAGCTGAGCATAAAAGAAAATATATGACCTGCTAAAGAGACATGGTAAGCCTGCAGCATATAGTACATCACTGCCAAAGCTAGAAAAGGCTTTCTAAGACCTTTCTACTAAGGATGTAGTTTTGCTATCTGCTGTATAATCCTAGCCAGACTTTTCCTTGACCTTGAAAATACTAAAAGCATAATCAATGATCATCTAATAGCAGTTGTCCAGGCACTGTGTATGGTATGTGCTTCCTGCTGAACCACAGATGATGTTTACTTCATCTGCAGAAGCCATACTGTCAGACAGTCAGTAAACAAAGATTTTTTTTCTGTCCAGAAATGCCACAGACTGTAAATACCAAACTGGTCACCTGTGGCTATTTCAGATTCTATTTACATTTACATTAAAAACATCATACTCTAACTATAAATGTAGTATATTTATAAATCTGCAACCATTAGTAGAATTATGGCTTTTGAAACAAAACACTTATGATATGATTTGCCAGTAGAGGCATTTAAGATCATATTCAACACTGTGTGTAGCTACCAAAAAGGTGATTCTGAAGTGAAAATACCAACTTTTATTATTCCAAAAGAGCCATTTGAATCAGTATACAATGACCTTGCAACAGACTTAGCAGAATATTTGTATGCTTATTAATGTTTAGATATGCATGGCATCATGGAATCAGACAAGTAGAAAAAGAAATCCAAAAAGGTTATCTTTTCTAACTATCCTCTTCCAGTTGGGTGACTGTGAAGCCCATCACATGGACAGCATGTTTATTGGTAATACATTCATTCATCTAACCAACAAACCTTCACTGAATACCTGTTACTTACTAGGCACTGCATTAAGTGCCAGGGATGTAACGGGAGGATCCACGGCCTGCTCTCATAGTTCATAATCTAGGAAAGAAAGCAGGACAGAGGAGTAATCATAGTCAATTCTTCCTTTACTCTGGAAGAAACTATTCAAGTAGTGCTTATCTAAGTAGTTGTTATTTAACCATAGAAAACTGGATATGTCACTAAACATTCACTACTATGGCAGAAAGAAGTAAAAGATGGTAGAGATCAGAAAAAAGAAACTTTTAAGTGGCAAGCAAGTGGCACAGTGAGAAGGAAGACAGGCTTCCATAAGCACTGTAAAAATCTGTCCAATACGAAAAGTGCTACAAAAATAGCTAAAATTCCAGAGATGCATTTGTTAAAAACTTTGTGTCTACAGTGCAAACTTGGCTCAATTACTTCCAGAAAGTGAGAGTCATGAAATAAGTACAAGTGCTATGATACCCAGAGATGGTTGTTCTAACACACATTAGGTCACATTGTGGCCAAAGAAACTGAGGCAGCCACACAGAAGTAAGTAAATGACACAAGACAGAAGGTATCAACTGAGGTCAGAACAGGCTTTACTTCTGGTTATGGTTTGCTGACATATTAACTCAACAATATTAGAGGTTTGTTTTACACAGATTTTCCTAACTCATACATAATGCTCACAAAAATAATTTTCTAGGTCGAGTGATTCTAAAGACCCAGAGACAATCAAGACTTTCCTTCTTTCCAAAAGTTTTCTTCTTCATAGCACCTAAGTAAGGAAAAGATGGTGACAGATGGCTACAACCACTAGAGCTTTTCACAACTCCAAGATGTATCTGGATACATAATAATAATAAAGTACTGGAAAAATACAATTTAATAATAAAGTACTGGAAAATACATTTTATTAAAAAGCTCTACAGTGAAAACAGAAATAACCAAATCCTCTGATAGATCACATATCCTAGTGAATAAGGTACCAAATCATACCGGCTCCACTGCATTGAAAAGTCAGAGCATCTCAGTGAAATTCTTTTTTCTTTTTAAAAATAGAAAAACTCTTGCTTTATTTGTTCATTCAAGAATAAATATATTGATACTTACTCTATACCAAGGAGGGAGTCAAGAGCAGTGAGAGGAAGAACACACTTTGGTGTTTTTACAAAGTTGCTCAAGGTTAAGGAGGAGGTGGCATGTCAACAGATGAATAAAGCATAGTGGGAATGTGGTATCATAACTATATGTCTACAGTACTGTGGAACACCAGGGAGATAAATAACAGTGCCTGGTGGAGAGTATTGTGCTTGATGTTTATACTTCTTTCTTTCACCCACACCACTATGAATTTAGAAGATTGCAAATAATACTTGCAGATCTGTGAATTACTCTTATAAGTTTTATTTTATACACATATAATACAGAAAAGGAAATCTTCAAATCTTTTCCTCTCAGCAGACTATACCTCTAGAAAGTCTAATTGTTTGGGTCATATAGTATTTTAAAACACTGCAAAAATCCTAGGATTTGTTATGTCAAACACAAAGGAGAACCAAATCAGACTTTGTAAAATGCATGGCATTTACTCTGATTCATTTTCATCTGGTTCCTCTAGCTTTCATTTCCCTGGCAAAGGTGGAAATGTAAGACACTAATAAAGATGGGCTTCATCTGGTGAATTTATTTTTTTAAGATTTTTTTATTTATTCATGAGAGATACAGAGAGAAAGAGAGGCAGAGACACAGGCAGAGGGAGAAGCAGGCTCCATGCAGGGAGCCGGATGTGGGACTCGATCCGGGGACTCTAGGATCACGCCCAGGGCTGAGGCAGGCGCTAAAGCACTGAGCCACCCAAATGCCCCTATCTGCTGAATTTAAAATTCTGGTTGAAACCTGTAAACACTTATCAAATTGAAGAACTGAACCATTATGTATAAAACTCTTCAAATGATAATGCATTGTTTGATCCTGTATTTTTATATAGTGTCATTAATCTCTATGTATAATAATCAATGCCTTTATAAAATTAGATTATAGCAATAAAGGTATATGCAGAATATATCTTTAAATGCCTTAACACATATTTTATGAAATTTGGATCCTTACAATGAAGTGCTGTGAGTTCAGGGAGTGGCAAGTCTTGTGGATTGCAGTTTTACAGTGTGGGGAACTAAGAACGAAAGAAATGAAGTAACTCACTCAGGGATTACATTTAATTTGGTACATGGTAGTAAATTATATAACCATATTGGAGTGTTTTGTAAAGTTAGAAGTCCTCCAAACATGGGTCCAGATGTCCCCATATCCTGAGTTATTCAAGATACATAAGGCTAAGCTATTGCCTAGAAACAAACCACTGTTTTTCTACGTCTCTTCAGATAATTGATTCTATCCTTATACCCATGATACGGTAATTTACACTGGTAGATTTTTAAAGATTTTTTAAGCTAACCTTGCATTCCTGAAGAAGATTCAATTTAACCATTATATACTTTTTATATATCACTGGATTCAATGAATATCCAATATGTATATTTGGTATTTTTGCATAGGATATTTTATACTGTATCTTATACTGTATTTATTAGAGCAAGTAACCTGTATTTTTTCTTTTTGACAATAGCCTTGTCAGATTTTTATATCGAGATTATTATTGTAAGAGTTTCTGAAACTTATAATTGAAGTATATATATTTATATTGCATATATTTATAATTATAAATTTATATTATTTATATATTTATAAAGTATATATAAAATTTATTGGTGACACTGTACATACATAAAGCTTCTTTTGGGAAAAGGTTTTTATTTCAGTATTCAATCACTTTAACAGATACAAGACTACTCAGATTATCTGTTCTTGTATTTATTTCAATAACTTTTTTTTCGAGGAAATCATCCATTTCGTCCAAGTTGGCAAATTTATTATTATAAAGTTTCTCATGTTATTTCAGTATTATCTTTTTATACCTATAATATTTATAGAAATATCCTTTTTTTAGTTCATGATATTGATATTTACATTCCCTCTTCTTTTTTCATCCATCTTTTAAGTCATACATCAACTTTATTCTCTTCTTACAGAGCCAATATATTTTTAAAATTTTCTATATTATATTTTCCTTCCTTTTGAAATGCCCGGACCTTGACACAAAGTGTCAAGCTCAATTTTGCCTCCCAGCAACGGAGTAGAAAGGTGAAAGGAAGGTAGTCAGGAAAGTATGTGTTATCAAGCTGTGAATGATGCAGATTAATTCCACCAGAAGCACTTTGGGGACCCAGTGTAAACACATTCCTGAGAGGAATTTCTGTCCCCTCATCAAGGAGTGAGGGACATCTGTGCAATCCGTGCAGAAACTCGCATCAGTTATTGGTCGAGAGCTGTGAGAAATTGTTGTTTTAGGATTTTTTTCACAGGTACGTTATATTTCAAAAACTGTTTTCAAAAAGTTAATAGCAGGCATTATTTTCTAATTTTTCTATTTAAACCCCAATTTTCTTTAAAAAAATATATATTTAAGTAAAGTAAAGCGTAATGCATAGCTCCTAAACCTATGTACACAAGGAATGCAGGTTAGTCTGTGTGTTTGTTCCTTCACATACATCCATCCAGATTAAAGCAAACCTAATATACATTCCAGCTTGTGTTTACCCATTTGGTTTTAGGCATCCTTTGGAGATTTCAGGTCCTTTTTGTGTATCCAAATGCCTAAGATGACTGAACGGCAATGTATGATACTTTATAATGAACAATGCACTAGAGGCAGCTATCATCTTGAGTTTTCCCATTACGCTGTCAACATCACCCAAAGAAAAATAGTGTCCCATAACAATGCAGCAGTGGAACTTGGCATGCCAGATCCCGAATCACAGAGTTTCAATCAAACTAGCCATCTAATAGTCATTGTCATTAGCATAAGGGTTATTTATTCTATTTTTTCCCTTCTGTCAGAATTCTATGTGAATTATTTGGTATTTTTCAGCCCATATTTGTTATTTCAATGCACAGTGGCTAAAATTTCCCCATTTCCTTCCTTAGAATCTTTAGCTTGTATTTACTTTGTTGTCCTCCGTTCTTCACTGAGGTCACTATTAGAAGGTGTGTTGTTATAAGACGATGGAGTTACTTTTTCCTCAGTGGATTAGAATTAGGTCTGTCGATGAATGCCATGAGGTTAGGGGTTAGTTCATGGTCTCCCTGTGCACTGAATTACTGAATACACGCTCAGCTCAATTTTGCCTACTTTCTAGTAATTTTAAATCCTGCTATTCAACTTGAGTATCTAACACAGAAGTACCCTTTTTGGTCAGATTTTTTAAATTTTCTTTTCTTTTAATATTTCATTTATTTATTTAAGAGAAAGAGAAAAACAAGCAGAGGGAGCAGCAGAAGAGGGGAGAAGCAGACTCCCCACAGAGCAGGGAGCCCAATGTAGGGCTCCATCCCATGACTCCAGGATCATGACCTGAGCCAAAGGTAGACACAACCCACTGAGCCACCCAGGTGCCCCTTTAAGCAGATTTCTTTTGAGAATGAGAATATTTGCAAAGTACTAAGTTGCTAGTAGTATATTTCTAACATTTTTGTTCCGTGCAAAAGATTGGATTAAAAACTTACGTCAAACAGATCAACGTTACACTGAAATAGCATTGTTACCAGGAAAATTGATACATGAATACTACTTCTGATGTCTATGACTAACTTAAATACAAGGCAAATCTACTTGATATGGCGGTAGTAGATATAAAAGAAATCAAAACTCCCTTATAGGAGTCATATTATAACATTTTTATGCTCTTGCCTTGCAGACAAGAATACTTTTAAACATACTTTCATCTTATGTGTTAGAAAGCAGTATGGGGACGGTTCTTCCAGATGTCTGTCTCTTACACTCATTCTTAAATTAAGGTACATTTATTTATGTCTCCCACTCAAGGAATTTCCTATGAGATCTAACCAGAAGTGTTGGTTACCTTAATATATCATTATTTAGTTTTTGTAGAAGTTGCACTACTGCACCTCAAATGAAGTTTACTTTACACAGAGATGATCAAAGTCTATGTAAACAAAACACTAAAAACTATCAGCCAATATTTACTGGTACTCCCTATCATTTGATATTTCCACAAAAGTTCTATTAGGGGTACAAGAAAGAATTGGTAAAGGTACACCGGGCTTGGAGAGCTGACATGTATTTGAAACTAAGACAGTTGTATCTGATTTTATTCATAACTTTTTGGCTTAACATTTAGGTTCAGCAGCAATTTTGCAAGAGAGGTAAATCAATAGGAAAGCACCTAGCAACTGGCCCCTGGTTATTTTGAAACAGAGATTTTAGCCATTAGGGTCGAGAGTAGCATAGATAAATTTATCAAGAGCACATTAGTGTAATTATTACAAAACTAAGTTTTACTTTTTTCATATAGTGAAGATTCTTTGAAGGAGTTAATAAAATGCATAGAGTGTTTGTAATTACAACAGAGACTATAATTAACTTAGATTTTGAGTGGCTTTTTTTGAGTCTCTCCCCACAGGCTACCAAAGAAACCCAGTAAGTCTGGAGCAAAATTCCCTAATAAATTATAAAAGTAATTAAGGGCTAGAAAACACAGAATATTTATAAATGACCAAATGTGAGCAGCTGGGAAAGCTAACACCAAGTCTCATGAAATATCATGTGTACCAGGGTTAGTTTAGAGTTGTCTAATTTATTAAGTAAGATTGAGCAGAGAAGTGTTCATAGGAAAAAGACAACCCTGGTGAATATATTCTACATATTTTGGAAATGAAGGGAAAAGCAGTATGTTTCGTGCAATATTCATTGAGTAGTAATCGTGGCTCAAGCACAATAGAAGATAATGACAGAAAGACTAAGGACATATGGTTTTTGACAGCAAGGAGCTCAGAGTCCATACAGGTGACTTCAGTAATAAGTACTATGATAAAAGATCCAGAGAGAGCATAGCAGTTTGAGCTCAGAGGTATAAGACTTGACCCAACCAGAGGTAAGGTTATCAGAGAATGCTTCCGGGAAGAAATGACACATGAACTTCTTGAAAAGTGAGTAAAAGGTGGTCAAGTGAAGAAGTAGGAGATAGGGAGAGGGTAATTCAAACAGTTTTTGGAGTAAAGCTCAGATACAGAGGAGTGAAGTAGCACAGGGCATGCAGTATTTATTTTCCAGTGTTGCAGCTGAAGTGTGAAGCAGGGAGTGTCATGAAGAAAGGCCAAATGTGCAGGCAGGGAACCGTTCATGGAAGATGTTTTATTCTAAACAAAGAGAATTGGATTTTATATTGTAGACAATAAAACTCCACCAAAGCTTTAGCAAATGAACTCCATGCTCGAAGTTTCTTATTTGAATGATCACTTTGCCAATAGAGCTGGGCAGAGGGAGGAAAAGTTGATTTAGGAGGGCTGTTTCAATGGTTTGGGTGATAAATAAGGGCCTGACATTGAGTAGAGATGGAAGATATATAGATTAAGGAAATACTTAGAAATTAGCAGCATTAGACATTGATTTGGGTGTAAGAAATAAAAGAATAAAAATAAGAAGTCAAGGATTTTTACTAGGGGCAGAAATGTACATTTGGAGATAAGAGAGAGTTTTACTCCTTTAGCTATGGCCTTGAGGAAGGGTTATTGAGCAATGTTTGGTGAGCTACATTGGAAAATTCAGCCCTGCCCTTGAGAAAGCAGAACAAGAAATAATACCTGCCTTTAAAGACTCTATTGTATTGCTGGAACAAGGGTCTCTTGATGCCAGGATGTTTGGGCCTAGTAATCAATTCTGGAAGTTGACATTCTATCTTATTTTTGGCATTCAAATACAGCTCAAAATAAGATAAACTTCCTAAAAGAAAGGACATTGACTGGTTTTGAAAAATAAGGAAAAATAGTGGAACATTTTATCCTGTTTTATTTTCTCTACCTTTGCTCTAGTATATGATGCATAGTGGTATGTAAAGTTACTATGACCCATGATTCCACGTGAGAGAAATCCACATAAATAGAGAGTAGGCTACTAAAATGTGAAGTCTTTGAGGGAATGGGCTGTATCTTCTGCATCCTTTGTTCTCAGCACCTCACATGGTGTCTAGTACATAGTAGGAACATAAATAATGAGAGCTAGATTTAATTGAATGACATCAAAATAAAGCTGTTTTACTAATTACTTTCACAGATTAAGCTCTGCAAAATGTGTTGCAAAGCATTTTGGTGCAATATCTTGATGGCTGAAATCATTACTTGAATTGCTCATAACTGGGTTAAGCAGGAATTTTTTTTTTCAAATAGCTCTATATTATAAAGATAGGAGGAGAAGCTCATAAAACACTTTTTATGTACCAGCCTAGAAGGACCATAGGCCCTAATTATCAAAAAGATAGCTTCTCTCTTCTTTTTTCTCACAATTGTCTTAAGATTTAATGTTGCTAAATTCTATTCTGCTCAGTCACAATTGGCTTTACCCTTAATGCAGTCCCAGACTTCTTTTACTCCTCCAGGATTTATATATTCCTGCCTATCATGTTGAATCTCATTTTACTACAGAATCCTTTTTGAAATTCTGCAGAATGCAAACATACCTCAAGTAAATTTTCTATCAGAAGGAAAATTAACATTTATAATGCATCCAATGTTTTACATAATTTTTTTGAATACTCGCATTATTATATAGGCTAATTCTTGGAGATACCAATACCAATACTTGGAGAGGTTAAATAACTTTGCAACATCCCACAGATACAGGAGCACAGATGGAAAATCAGCATGGGTCTCCAGGCTTCAAAAGCCATGGGCTTTCCACTGGACCATGTAGTCTAACAAATGCATATTTGAGGAACTTTCTTGCCTTCCATGTGTTCAGCTTTAAATAAATGGATCACCTTGGCACAATCTCCATGTTTTCAGCTTTAATTTTCTAAAATGGCAGACTTCACCTACTCAGTACTTCATCTCCCTCTCACTTCCTCATATCCCTGAATACTGACATCACTGCCCATTGCATCATTCATTATACCTTCAATCACTGCTTCAGCTTGGCTCACCTTTCAGTTCTCTCCTGGCTTTCATGTCCACTACCCTCCCAGCAGCATTCTGTTCAGACACACCACTCTCAAATTGCCCTCATGGTCTTTGAGTCTCTCTTTTTCATATGTTGCCTTTACCTTCTCCCTGTTCCTTAGCCCCATTCCCCAGTGGGTCACCTCTTCCTCCCTCCTATACACCAGCCTTCAGAAATGCATGTGGTTCCACAAAGATACTAGGTTATTTCATCCCACTGTGTTCATGGCTGCCATCTTCACTTGGAGCTTTCCAGTCTGACTCTAAGAAGTACTCCTGTCTGCCATTCAGCATTCATCTCAAGTGAAAAATCCTTTAAAACATATCATGACACTTCCGGAGGACAAAATACCATACTCAAGCCATTGATTGTAAGACATATGAAGACTTTGTTAAATATAAGATACATATTAGGCAAAGCTTGAAACCAGAGGTAAAATTAAAAAGATATAGAAAGGACCTCTGCTTTTTCAAAAACATTGTTCTGCTTTCATACCACAGCCGATTAGGTAAGTGAGCAGTATGCTGGTTTGTGTTTTCTCTACTCCATTAGATTATTGGATGGTTAGTGTTATTCTCTCTCAGTATTACCTCTGCTGACCTGATTCCAAATAAATTAGAGAAGATTAATTTTAGAATCTTTTGTGCTTGTGTATCTTCCAGTACACGTTTCTATTTGCTTTAATTTAATGAAAGTATCATCATGTAAAGACAAATATGTAAAAATAAGCCTAATCCCTTCCTTTTTAAAGAAAAATGAAATAAAAATACTGAAAATGCCCCGAGTATCCTTGAAGCTATGTGTCTGAAGGCTTAAGATGCAATGCTAGCAGTGACAAGTGAGCTTTATGCTGGGCTGCAGCTTCCTTTGAAACTCAAGCACCCAGCTGATACACTTGGTATCATTTTAGATGTAGCTGGGGTTCCTCTCGGTTTTAAATTCTGTTAAAAATCCTAGGCAAGGGTGATAAACTGATTCCAATTTTGCTTCTTCTTTAAACAGAATCTAAGCCTAGAAATGAAGCCAGCCACACCTTTGAAGTGTTGTTGAACATGGCAACTGAGTGGGGGGTGGGAAGAAGCAGAGAAAGAGAGAGTTGAGAACTGAACTGAGTTTAAAAAGAACCACAGGATCTGGGTTGCATTTGCTCAGCCTCTGGGTTGTTCAGGTAAAGAAGAAAATATCATTAAAAATAGTGGGGAACCAACAAAACAGTTTAAACAACATGTACCCTGGGATTTTCCATTGCCAGGTGAAGCACTTTACATTCAGCTTAACTTCTACATTGAAAATAGAAAGGTTCAGAAAGTATCTGTGCCTATGACTAATAAGGTTTTTAAAAGGATGTTATTGCCCTGTACCCAGTTTACTTCTGGTTTATCTTTTGAGATAACTGACTATCATCTAGATCTATCTTAAGTGTCTAAGTGATTCTATGGTGTTGTCCAAAAGTTTCTCATACCCTCTCCAGAAACACTTTCCCAATAATGTGAAAGTTCTAATACTGTAAATCATTTCAGAAAGTTGAGACATGGCATGTTCACCATTGCTTTTAAAATGGATGTATTTCTGGGAGGAATAATAGTAATCCCTTGACACATTAGAATGACTTCATCAAAGATTAGAAAGCAATGATTTGACAAGAGGTTCAAAAGGGCGAGGAAAGGGGGCAGGTGAGTTTTGATTGGTGAGATGAGGGAAAGAAGATTGATGAGCTAAAGGATGATCTAGTACTGCAGGACTTTCATAGGTAGAGCAGGAGAGATCGGGGATACTGCAGAGGAGTCTGAGGATGTGTGAATTCTGTGAGTAATTGTGCGATCATAAAGACTAAAAAAGAGATAGAATGGGAAAATGAAAAAATAGCCCAAACAAATTACTTCTGACCCATGCAAAATTATTTGTGGTAAATATCTAGGGACAGGAACTTTGTCATTTAACCCCTCAGGCTCTCAGTTTTCCCAGTCTGTAAAACCAAAGCATCAGACTATTGGACTAGATGATGCTTAAAGTACCTTTTGGATTTTTATATACATATAAATATATATATTTATTATTATTGTCATAAATATATATTTAATCCAAAAGGTATTTTAATCATGTAAACATATATATACACACTTTAAAATATATACCTCTTTATCATTTTATGTCTAATACATTTTCAACAAAAGCCCCCAGAAAGAAGATTGAATGAGAATCAGGAGTACTTTGTTCCATTCCCAGCTCTAACAGTAACTTGCTGAAGGATGACAGAGGATCATTTACCAGATCTTGCCTTTAGTTTTCTCACCAGCAGAAGAATTAAACGCACTTTCATCCCTAATCTGTCATGAGTCTACTTTTGGCAAATAGTTAAATTGTCCATATATCAGCTATAAGAGGAGCAGCTGTATTTCCCAATGTCTTATGGATTTAAAAGTCACTCAACATGGTGTCCTGCCAGTCAGGGCCCAAGATTCATTTGATGCTGCAGTTATGCCCTTGCAGTTCTTACCACAGACCTATAGGGAATCATCTTGCTTCCTTTCTCTTGTCATAGGGCCAATTCCCCATTCCATTTCTCCCAGATTGTAGCGGACTATGATGTCCCCAAAGCACTTCTTTCCTTCACTTGAAACGGTGTCCACTTTCTTTTCTCTTCTTTTTATAGTTATGTATCTAACATATTTTTAAAAAAATGATATCAAGGGACGCCTGGTTGGCTTAGTGATTGAGCTTCTGCCTTTGGCTCAGGGCATGATTCCAGAGTCCTGAGATCGAGTCCCACATCAGGCTTCCTGCATGGAGCCTGCTTCTCCCTCTGTCTATGTCTCTGCCTCTCTCTGTATGTCTTTCATGAATACATAAATAAAATCTTTAAAAAAATAAAAAATAAAAAAATAAAAATAAAAAATGGTATGCTTCTGCCCTTTTTTTCTGAGGGGAAACTTAATAAAAATTTCTCCTCCTTCATTACCAAACTATCCAGAAAAGGACACTCTCTTCAAAATTAGTGGCAATTCTTCTTGATGATGTGGTTAGTGGATATACTACATATAAAACACTCGACTATTCCAGTGACTCTTATCTCAAGTGCATCATTTCTTTATCCAGGAACTTTCAGGAAGTGACTCCCACCTCAGTTTATCTCCTCCTGTTCTATACTAAAAAAAAAACCCTCTCACTTCCATGATCAGAGTCCAGAAAAGAATACCACCATTGAGTATTGTATTGTTTCATCTTTCTGTACGCTGATTTCAAAACCCTTCTGTCGACAGGAGATATTGATGTACTATGCTGAATGACAAAGGACCACAAACTTAGTGGCTTAAAACAACACATGCTAATTGCCTCACAGTTTCTACAGACACAGCTTAGCTTGGTTCTCTGCCTTAGGGTCTGACTAGGCTGCATTTGAGGTGTTGACTGGGAGTACAGTCTCATGAGTAGTTGACCAGGAAAAATATACTTCCATCCTCTCTTCAACTGTTGGCAGGATTCATGACCCTGAAGAGGACTAAAGAGACAAGTTCACTTTTTTATTTTCCTGGGTTTGACCAGACTTTTCTCAGATCCAAGAAGTTCCCTGAAGTTCCTTGGAGCGTGTCCCTCTCCAACGGCCCTCTCACAACATAGTAGCTTACTTCTTCAAGCCTACTGGGAGAAAGTCCCTGACCTCAGGGAGCTCTCAGTCCCATTTTTGAGAGCTTTCAGTGCATTAAGTCATGCCTAACAAGGACAATCTTCCTTTCAATTAATTCAAAATCAAACAATGTAGGATCTTAACTATATCTGAAAAATTCCTACATTTTGTCATAATCTGTTTGCTAGAAGCTAGTCATGGTTCCTGTCCACGTGCAAGGGAAGGGTGTTAGACAAAAGCGTGGACACCACAACATAGGATATTGGGGCTTATGAGGGGTGCCTTAGGGTTTATCTGCCATAAAAAGTATTTCCATTACATTTGTATGTTAGACGTATTCTCATTAATTGGCATAATGAAAAATAGCTGTGTTGTTTTAAAAGGGGAAATCATTGTAATTATCTTATCTCATACTAGGTTGAAGCTTGTGTGTGAGCCACAGTAGGGAAATAGCAGGTGGTTTCTCCTCCAGTTCATAAGGCTTTAGAAGTAACTAAATAAAGTGCAGAACTGAAATTACTGGCATCCTTTAAATATCATAGTTTTTTATCATTTTATTTTTTTCATCATGATAAATGTACTCTTTAATTCCCATCCCCCATTTTCCCCATCCCCAAACCATCTCCCCTCTGGTAACCATCAGTTTGTTCTCTATAGTTAAGAGTCTGTTTCTTGGTTTGCCTCTCTCTCTCTTTTTTTCCTTTGCTCATTTGTTTTGTTCCTTAAATTCCACATATGAGTGAGATCATATGGTACTTGTCTTTTTCTGACTGACGTATTTCACTTAGCATTATACTATCTAGATCCATCTGTGTTGTTGCAAATGACAAGATTTCATTCCTTTTCATTGCTGAATAACATTCCATTGTATATGTATGCATATATCTCTATATATCTCTATATATCTATCAATCATCTGTCTATATCACATCTTTATCTAATCATCTATTGTTGGACACTGGGGCTGCTTGCTTCCATAGTTTGACTATTGTAAGTATTGGGAATGCATGTATCCCTTTGAATCAGTGTTTTGTATTTTGGTGTAAATACCCAGTAGTATGATAATTGGATCATAGGGTAGTTCTATTTTTAATTTTTTGAGGAACTTCTATACTGTTTTCCACAGGGACTTCACCAGTTTGCATTCGCACCAGCAGTGTGCAAAGGTTTCTTTTTCTCCACATCCTCAATATCATCTTAAAAACCATAGTTTTTTTTGCCCATATTATGAACGCTTCATTTTATGTAATTTTTTTTATCTTTCCAAGTGTCTTTTATTTAAATGTGTTCATGTGATTACCACTGATAGTTTGTCTATATGTTCAGTGGGAAAGGAACAGTAATATTTCATCATCATTTCAAAATTTAAATATATATAAATTACAGTGTATTTAATTATGTGTATAATTAGATGGCATCCTGTGTGCCAGATGCACACATACTTAGTGCATTAGCACATCGAAGTCATACAATAGCCATTCCAGCTAAGTAATACCAGAACTTATTTTAAAGAGAGGAAGTTTAGTAAGTTGCCCATGGTCATACTGAATCAAGAGCTGGGTAGAATCTGGATTCAAGTTCAGGACTATCTGATTCTAGCTGGCACCTACATTCTTCATTATTACACTATAGTATTGAGAGGTCTGTGTTTTTTCTCCATTTGTGAAGAAGGATATTGAGCTATTTGCCCAAGGGGGAAGTGTCTTTTCCACTTACTTGTGGACTACTTCAAGGTGAGGACTCTAGGTGAGGACTCTTGCTCACATTTGTATTCTCTTCTGGCACATAATGGCCAATATGTAGAGAATGACTGGAGTTGACTGAGGTCTAGACTTCAATCTACCTCTTCTGCTTCTGAGATCTTTGTATTTCTCCTTCCAATCAGAGTCTTCCCAGATCGAGCCCTTACTGTAATAAAATGTCACCTTGAACAATCAGTAATTTATCCAGTGGATCAGAATTCAAAATTATTAATATACTTGCTTTGCAAGCATGTTAAAGGAATTAATGAGTTTTGGGAAGAGGTTTTTTTCTGGGTGAATAAACTATGTTTTGAGCACTTTAGCAACCACATTAACTCCTTGAGTCTGTGTGAATAGTACTTCAACTGAGCAAATGGTGCCCTAGTGGCCTTTATTTTAATGAATTTCCCAAAGATGGTTGACTCACCTCATCTGGTGAGATCATTTGGTGAAATGACTTGAGCCACTCAGTAGGAGAATTGATAAAAATGCAAAGTGATTGAAATGTAAGAAAAACAATCTGAACTAAAGGAAATGACCTGCCACGAAGTTCAAGTCCTTCTCTAAGAAAATTCAGCTATTAATCTAAAAGTGTTCTACACATGACTAAGAACAAAGCACTGAACTGTTGCTTCAGGCATGCTGTGTAGTTACCTTGAATATGAGATAAAGAATGGCCATTTTAGTTCGTAATTTTTTTCTAAGTATTTTCTGTTACAGCTAGGATAGCTCTTCCTTCTCAAGCAGAGAATTAAAGGACTCAATTTACTAGTAGTCAAAAGCAACATCCTAGCATCAGATTTACAATGATAGACATTTTTTTTTTATTAGCTTTCACATTCTAGCAGGCAGAACTAGCAAGACTTTTTTCTTTTCAAACTTTCAACAACAACAACAAAAAATCCTCTTTTCTTTTCAAGGTCCTGAAAACGGGGCATACTTGTCTTGTTAGAATTACAGCACACATCCCAACGCTGCCCACAGCTGCCTCAAGCCCTAATGCTGGCCCTTGCTCCAATTTACAGTAATTAAAACTTTTTTAAGCGAGTTTGTGCATCTTCACTGAAAATCATCCTTTTGTGAAATCTAATTGAAATTAACCAGTGTTTTTATTCTTTATGAAGCCCTTCAGCACGTAAGCTTCTTTCAGATTATTGTGTAGCTACAAATGCACTCACTTTTCGTGCTCTTTATAGTAATTGTCATCGGTTCCTTAAATAGAAGAGTGCATTATTAGTGCTAGTGAATAACATTCTATGAAAACGAGGTGAGTCAGCACAATGGTGTGCTACTCTATTGATGAGTAAGCCAAGGGAAAGAGAAGCAGTGACTTTCCCAATGTCAAACACGTCAGCAAAAGGACAACTGGAAAACCCTGAGCCCATGAATCTCCATCCAGTTGCTTAATGTGCTGAGCCAAACTGCTCCTCTTTAATACCTGAGGTGAATTATTTCCACATGTCCCTAAATACAGCAGTGGTTGAATTAGAACCTGCTGTGTTTTCATGGGACACATTTTCACATAATTGTGATGTCAGTTATATTGATATGACCACCTCATTAGGAGAAACATTCTGTATTAACTGTCAAAACTTACATTGTACAGCGGTTTTCGAACTCTTAGAAGCTATAAATTTTGGAGGAGCCACACCAGGGCCTACCAAATGGTGTGAGGGGAGGAGAAGGAAGAAAAAGAAGAGATAAGAATAGGGGATGGAAAGTCACATGTCTTCTGAAATCGTCTCAATGAAAGAAGCTTATAAACCTTTAGACAGGAGGATTTCCCATGGAATCGTGTCTGGTAAAGCACTCCTCTGCTCAGAAAATATTTGAAGACTCCACATACATACTGAGATATAGTATCTTTTACATTTTATGCTGACATCTTAAAACTTGTATTATCATTTGTGTCGATCTAGAGACTGTAGAGATCAAAGGAGAATTCAATCTGCAGGTTACAATGCAAATGGGAGATGTCATAAGGAAGGCTTTCTTATGAAAATATACAACCTTCCTTTTAAATTTTCCCTAACATATCATATAAATGATCTGTGAGAATTTTAAATTTGAGTAGCCAGTAGAAAATAACCCCCAAAAGCCCTCTGCATGTTAGGGTTCAGTTAACTATGGTTAGGGAAATCAATGCTATTAAAAGCAAACAAATTATATCTATAAATTAAAGACATCATGCTGAAATCTGAGCCTCAAGGAGAAGACTGTATTCTTTCATTCATTCAGTTCACCAATACCCAAAGGAATATTTATTGAGTCTCAGTATGGAACAAGGTGCCATTCTATGCTCTAGGGAATGGGCATGAGAAGTACTCCACCCCTGAGTTTCAACTGTGCAGGGAAAGAAGGCAGCATTTAACAGATAGTCTTTGCAGTAACTAGATGTAGCCTCAATATTAGCTTCCTAACCAAGGAGCATATATCAAGCACCTATCACAGAGCTTACACTGTAACACAAATCTTATAAGCACACACATTGTTGCAACAAAGACAGCATCTCAGCAAACAAATTAATAAGGATTGCGGGCCTGGATTTTTCTCTCTCATCAGCCATGATCCTCCCTTCACTTGCAATTACGTTCTCTCTCTCGACTGTTTTTTTCCTGCTCAAGGCCGTCAGTTTAATTCCTTACATGCAGTATATGGTCAATGAACTTTTATTAAATACATGAATAAATCAGTTAATATAAAAAAACTCCCCCCCCAAAAAAAATCCCAAAGTATATATATCCAGTCCCTCCTGATAAGCTAAAAGTTTTGAAATACTTAACTAATTAGAATAATGTACTGCCTTTTTCACACAAGCTATCAGGAAGCTTACACTGGCATTTCGGTTCAATTGCTACAATTTGCCTAATAAGATTTTCTTTCAGGCTTTTTATTTTTCTCGCCCCATTTGCTTCTTGACTTTCTTCTTTTTTGTCTCATATTATATGATTTTGCCTTACTCTTCTTGATTTTTTTTAAGTAAGAAGAATTAAACAATTTTCAAAAGCGGACACATTCAAATTAATAATAGTATTTAGGAAACACAAAGAGTAGAAAGTAAAAATATTAAATCAGTACATAGTGTTTAATTCTCGAACATATTTTCTTTTTCCTTATCAGGAAATAAGTTGTAAACTTTAGTTTTGCCAGCAGGGGAGGGAAGTAAAAGATACAAATAATTTATTTATACATAAGTTTTCTTTTCCTGACTATAAAAGCAAAAAAAAAATCATTACTATGGAAAACATAATTTAAAAAGGAAGAAAATTAATATCATCTCTAATATTTTTCGTATGTTTTCTTCTGGTTATGAAAAGAAAGAAGGAGATGCATATTTGGGGCTTATAATAGTTTGAAACCAGATGATTTTCACTGAGATATATCATAAGCTTCCTTAAAAGTCTTTAAAACTTTTTTTTTTCTGTTTGTTTTTTTTTTTTAATTTATTTTTTATTGGTGTTCAATTTACTAACATACAGAATAACACCCAGTGCCCGTCACCCATTCACTCCCACCCCCCACCCTCTTCCCCTTCTACCACCCCTAGTTCGTTTCCCAGAGTTAGCAGTCTTTACGTTCTGTCTCCCTTTCTGATATTTCCCACACATTTCTTCTCCCTTCCCTTATATTCCCGTTCACTATTATTTATATTCCCCAAATGAATGAGAACATATAATGTTTGTCCTTCTCCGACTGACTTACTTCACTCAGCATAATACCCTCCAGTTCCATCCACGTTGAAGCAAATGGTGGGTATTTGTCATTTCTAATAGCTGAGTAATATTCCATTGTATACATAAACCACATCTTCTTTATCCATTCATCTTTCATTGGACACCGAGGCTCCTTCCACAGTTTGGCTATCGTGGCCATTGCTGCTATAAACATCGGGGTGCAGGTGTCCCGGCGTTTCATTGCATTTGTATCTTTGGGGTAAATCCCCAACAGTGCAATTGCTGGGTCGTAGGGCAGGTATATTTTTAACTGTTTGAGGAACCTCCACACAGTTTTCCAGAGTGGCTGCACCAGTTCACATTCCCACCAACAGTGTAAGAGGGTTCCCTTTTCTCCGCATCCTCTCCAACATTTGTGGTTTCCTGCCTTGTTAATTTTCCCCATTCTCACTGGTGTGAGGTGGTATCTCATTGTAGTTTTGATTTGTATTTCCCTGATGGCAAGTGATGCAGAACATTTTCTCATATGCATGTTGGCCATGTCTATGTCTTCCTCTGTGAGATTTCTGTTCATGTCTTTTGCCAATTTCATGATTGGATTGTTTGTTTCTTTGGTGTTGAGTTTAATAAGTTCTTTATAGATCTTGGAAACTAGCCTTTTATCTGATATGTCATTTGCAAATATCTTCTCCCATTCTGTAGGTAGTCTTTGAGTTTTGTTGACTGTATCCTTTGCTGTGCAAAAGCTTCTTATCTTGATGAAGTCCCAATAGTTCATTTTTGCTTTTGTTTCTTTTGTCTTCGTGGATGTATCTTGCAAGAAGTTACTATGGCCGAGTTCAAAAAGGGTGTTGCCTGTGTTCTTCTCTAGGATTTTGATGGAATCTTGTCTCACATTTAGATCTTTCATCCATTTTGAGTTTATCTTTGTGTATGGTGAAAGAGAGTGGTCTAGTTTCATTCTTCTGCATGTGGATGTCCAATTTTCCCAGCACCATTTATTGAAGAGACTGTCTTTCTTCCAATGGATAGTCTTTCCTCCTTTATCGAATATTAGTTGCCCATAAAGTTCAGGGTCCACTTCTGGATTCTCTATTCTGTTCCACTGATCTATGTGTCTGTTTTTGTGCCAGTACCACACTGTCTTGATGACCACAGCTTTGTAGTACAACCTGAAATCTGGCATTGTGATGCCCCCAGATATGGTTTTCTTTTTTAAAATTCCCCTGGCTATTTGGGGTCTTTTCTGATTCCACACAAATCTTAAAATAATTTGTTCTAACTCTCTGAAGAAAGTCCATGGTATTTTGATAGGGATTGCATTAAACGTGTATATTGCCCTGGGTAACATTGACATTTTCACAATATTAATTCTGCCAATCCATGAGCATGGAATATTTTTCCATCTCTTTGTGTCTTCCTCAATTTCTTTCAGAAGTGTTCTATAGTTTTGAGGGTATAGATCCTTTACATCTTTGGTGAGGTTTATTCCTAGGTATCTTATGCTTTTGGGTGCAATTGTAAATGGGATTGACTCCTTAATTTCTCTTTCTTCAGTCTCATTGTTAGTGTATAGAAATGCCACTGACTTCTGGGCATTGATTTTGTATCCTGCCACGCTACCGAATTGCTGTATGAGTTCTAGCAATCTTGGGGTGGAGACTTTTGGGTTTTCTATGTAGAGTATCATGTCATCGGCGAAGAGGGAGAGTTTGACTTCTTCTTTGCCAATTTGAATGCCTTTAATGTCTTTTTGTTGTCTGATTGCTGAGGCTAGGACTTCCAGTACTATGTTGAATAGCAGTGGTGAGAGTGGACATCCCTGTCTTATTCCTGATCTTAGGGGAAAGGCTCCCAGTGCTTCCCCATTGAGAATGATATTTGCTGTGGGCTTTTCATAGATGGCTTTTAAGATGTCGAGGAATGTTCCCTCTATCCCTACACTCTGAAGAGTTTTGATCAGGAATGGATGCTGTATTTTGTCAAATGCTTTCTCTGCATCCAATGAGAGGATCATATGGTTCTTGGTTTTTCTCTTGCTGATATGATGAATCACATTGATTGTTTTACGGGTGTTGAACCAGCCTTGTGTCCCAGGGATAAATCCTACTTGGTCATGGTGAATAATTTTCTTAATGTACTGTTGGATCCTATTGGCCAGTATCTTGTTGAGAATTTTTGCATCCATGTTCATCAGGGATATTGGTCTGTAATTCTCCTTTTTGGTGGGGTCTTTGTCTGGTTTTGGAATTAAGGTGATGCTGGCTTCGTAGAACGAATTTGGAAGTACTCCATCTCTTTCTATCTTTCCAAACAGCTTTAGGAGAATAGGTATGATTTCTTCTTTAAACGTTTGATAAAATTCCCCTGGGAAGCCATCTGGCCCTGGACTTTTGTGTCTTGGGAGGTTTTTGATGACTGCTTCAATTTCCTCCCTGGTTATTGGCCTGTTAAGGTTTTCTATTTCTTCCTGTTCCAGTTTTGGTAGTTTGTGGCTTTCCAGGAATGCGTCCATTTCTTCTAGATTGCCTAATTTATTGGCGTATAGCTGTTCATAATATGTTTTTAAAATCGTTTGTATTTCCTTGGTGTTGGTAGTGCTCTCTCCTTTCTCATTCATGATTTTATTAATTTGAGTCTTCTCTCTCTTCTTTTTAATAAGGCTGGCTAATGGTTTATCTATCTTATTAATTCTTTCAAAGAACCAACTCCTGGTTCTGTTGATCTGTTCCACAGTTCTTCTGGTCTCGATTTCGTTGAGTTCTGCTCGAATCTTTATTAACTCCCTTCTTCTCTTGGGTGTAGGATCTATTTGCTGTTTTTTCTCTAGCTCCTTTATGTGTAAGGTTAGCTTTTGTATTTGAGTTCTTTCCAGTTTTTGAATGGATGCTTGTATTGCGATGTATTTCCCCCTTAGGACTGCTTTTGCTGCATCCCAAAGATTTTGAACGGTTGTATCTTCATTCTCATTAGTTTCCATGAATCTTTTTAATTCTTCCTTAATTTCCTGGTTGACCCTTTTATCTTTTAGCAGGATGGTCCTTAACCTCCACGTGTTTGAGGTCCTTCCAAACTTCTTGTTGTGATTTAGTTCTAATTTCAAGGCATTATGGTCCGAGAATATGCAGGGGACAATCCCAATCTTTTGGTATCGGTTCAGACCCGATTTGTGTCCCAATATGTGGTCTATTCTGGAGAAAGTTCCATGTGCGCTTGAGAAGAATGTATATTCAGTTGAGTTTGGATGTAAAGTTCTGTAGATATCTGTGAAATCCATCTGGTCCAGTGTATCATTTAAAGCTCTCGTTTCTTTGGAGATGTTGTGCTTAGAAGACCTATCGAGTATAGAAAGAGCTAGATTGAAGTCACCAAGTATAAGTGTATTATTATCTAAGTATTTCTTCACTTTGGTTAATAATTGATTTATATATTTGGCAGCTCCCACATTCGGAGCATATATATTGAGGATTGTTAAGTCCTCTTGTTGAATAGATCCTTTAAGTATGATATAGTGTCCCTCTTCATCTCTCACTACAGTCTTTGGGGTAAATTTTAGTTTATCTGATATAAGGATGGCTACCCCTGCTTTCTTTTGAGGACCATTCGAATGGTAAATGGTTCTCCAACCTTTTATTTTCAGGCTGTAGGTGTCCTTCTGTCTAAAATGAGTCTCTTGTAGACAGCAAATAGATGGGTCCTGCTTTTTTATCCAGTCTGAAACCCTGCACCTTTTGATGGGGTCATTAAGCCCGTTCACATTCAGAGTTACTATTGAGAGATATGAGTTTAGTGTCATCATGATATCTATTCAGTCTTTGTTTTTGTGGACTGTTCCACTGAACTTCTTCTTAAAGGGGAATTTTAAGAGTCCCCCTTAAAATTTCTTGCAGAGCTGGTTTGGAGGTCACATATTCTTTTAGTTGCTGCCTGTCTTGGAAGCTCTTTATCTCTCCTTCCATTTTGAATGAGAGCCTTGCTGGATAAAGTATTCTTGGTTGCATGTTCTTTTCATTTAGGACCCTGAATATATCCTGCCAGCCCTTTCTGGCCTGCCAGGTCTCTGTGGAGAGGTCTGCTGTTACCCTAATACTCCTCCCCATAAAAGTCAGGGATTTCTTGTCTCTTGCTGCTTTAAGGATCTTCTCCTTATCTTTGGAATTTGCAAGCTTCACAATTAAATGTCGAGGTGTTGAACGGTTTTTATTGATTTTAGGGGGGGATCTCTCTATTTCCTGGATCTGAATGCCTGTTTCCCTTCCCAGATTAGGATAGTTTTCAGCTATAATTTGTTCAAATACATATTCTGGCCCTCTGTCCCTTTCGGCGCCCTCGGGAACCCCAATTAAACGTAGGTTTTTCTTCCTCAGGCTGTTGTTTATTTCCCTTAATCTATCTTCATGGTCTTTTAATTGTTTGTCTCTTTTTTCCTCAGTTTCCCTCTTTGCTATCAACTTGTCTTCTATGTCACTCACTCGTTCTTCCACCTCGTTAACCCTCGTCGTTAGGACTTCTAGTTTGGATTGCATCTCATTCAATTGATTTTTAATTTCTGCTTGATTAGCTCTAAATTCTGCAGTCATGAAGTCTCTTGAGTCCTTTATACTTTTTTCTAGAGCCACCAGTAGCTGTATAATAGTGCTTCTGAATTGGCTTTCTGACATTGAATTGTAATCCAGATTTTGTAACTCTGTGGGAGAGAGGACTGTTTCTGATTCTTTCTTTTGAGGTGAGGTTTTCCTTCTAGTCATTTTGCTCAGTGCAGAGTGGCCAAAAGCAAGTTGTATTGGGAAAAAGAGAAAAAGAGAGGAGAGAAAGAAGGAAAGAAAAGAGAAAGAGAAAAAACAGGGAAGAGAAGAAAAAAAACGAAAAAAAAAAAAGAAGAAAAAGAGAAAGAAAAAGAAAGGAGAAAAAAAGGGGGGGTGGGGGAAGGAAACAAATCAAAAAGCAAAACAAAACAAAAAACAAAAAACAAAAACAAAACAAAAAACCAAAAAAAAAAAAAAAAAAAAAAAAAAAGAACCACAGGGGAGTATCTTCTGATTCTGTGTACTTTAAGTCCCTTGGCTTCCCCTGGAAGTTGTCCGTCTAGCTGGTCTTCTGGGGGAGGGGCCTGTTGTGCTGATTTTCAGGTGTCAGCAGTTGGGGGAGCTGCTGTGCCCCTGCCTGGCGCAGGGCTCAGTGGGGGGTGTTTACCCCGTGAGGCCGCAGGAGGAACAGCCCCAGTGGCGGGGCCGCTCTGGAGCCCTGGATTCAGCCCCCGCAGGAACTCTGGAGCTCTCAGTCTGCAGGGCCTGGAGGCTCCGGGGCGGGGCCGCTGATGTGCTCAGCTCGGGGCAGGAGCGTCCTTGCTGTCCTGGGCCCTCCCGGCCTCTGCCTGTCCCGGGGGAGGCGGGATCCTGGGCTGTGTCCCGGCGCCCTGTGCTCCGGAGCCTGCGCTGGTGGATTCGCGCTCCCGGGCCGCGCAGCCCCCTCCGCACGGAGCCTCTTCCTCTGCCCGAGCCCCCCGAGCTGCTCCCGGGGCCGCGCAGCCCCCTCCGCGGAGCCGCCGCCCGAGCCCCTCCAGCTGCTCCGGGTCCCGCCGGGTCTCGCCGTGCGCGCTGCAGCCCTTAGGGAGCTCGGCGCACTCTCCTGGGCGCGCAGTTGCTGTTAGTGTCCCCGGGAGCCCTAGGGCATCCCCGCCCTCCTGGGTCCTGCTCCACCTCCCCGCGAGCCCCTTTCCGCCCGGGAAGGTCGGTGCAGCTCCTGCGTCTCCGGGACGGGCCTCTCCTGTCCTGGGGACACTCGCCCCGGCCTCAGCCCGGCTCCTCGCGGGGCCCCTCCCCCTTGGAGGCCTTTGTTCCTTTATTTCTTTTTCCCCCGTCTTCCTACCTTGATAGAAGCGCGAACTCTTCTCACTGTAGCATTCCAGCTGGTCTCTCTTTAAATCTCAGGCCGAATTCATAGATTTTCAGGATAATTTGAAGGTTTTCTAGGTAGTTTGGTGGAGACAGGTGATTTGGGGACCCTACTCTTCCGCCATCTTGCCCCTCCCCCTTTAAAACTTTTTAAACATTATTTTTAGTGGCCGCACCTCATTCTAGCTTACTGAAATTTCTCCTACCACCATCCACTTTTCTTTTTTTTAATTGTTTATTCCTAGGGTGAAAGTTATATACAGTGATCTCCCCAAATTTTGTGTGAATCTTACACTTCCTTTGGACTTCTTCTGGAATTGTAAGGCCCACTTCTAGGGAGGTTTTTGAAGATGATATTCTAAATGAAATATCCTTCTATATATCAGTTATTGTGCTATCCCTCTCCTATCCTAGAAACTGATTCCCATTTGTCAAAGCCTAAAATACACTGACCTCAGATATTATTGAACTAATGAAAAGAAATATGATGCTACCATTATCTTTTTTTGGAATTCTGTGCTATCTTTAGGAAACCCCCAGAGTATGCCAGCATTAGTTCTTACAACAACATGTTGATAAATCATATTTAGCATAAGGCTAACATCTCCCAGCACATACCTTGGACTTTTTCACGTGTATTACACAATGCAAGCTCCTTTTATAGTATTGTCTGTTCAGAAAGCTAAAGAATTTGAGGCTTTGCCAATGCTCAGTTCTGTACTACAGCATTATTTTGATACTTGCTTCACACCTTTATTTAATTAAGAATGTTCCAAAGTGTCACCAACCCATTAATTCACTTATTCAAAAACATTTTGTCATTTAACAAATATTTTTTGCCTCTTAATTTGCACCGGGAACTTTTCTATGTAGTGAGGTTATAGCTATGAAAGCAAACCTTTGATTATATTAAAGTGTTTGGTTTTATATTAGAAGCTACTCAAAAAAAAAAAAAAAAAAAAAGAAGAAGCTACTCAAACAAGCAATTTAAAGAATTAGAGAATGTAATAAATAATACCTTTTGGAAGATAATAGAATAGAATAATAGAAATAATAATAAAATTGATAGTCAAGTAGTACATCTCTTTTGACTAACAAAGCCAGCAACAGTTCTATTTTGAAGCAAATGAGATTATCTAAAGTCTACAAGTCTAATAGAAACCACCCAGGATCATGAGAATCATGACATAGCGGTAAAATATTATATTCACAGATACCTCACTTAGACTGTTGGTAAACAGGCAATATAATGTTGAAAAGACCCTTAATTAGACTAAGGAAATATAACATGAAATCTTTTTCACAGTATTTACAGAATATAATTGCTGCCCTAATTGTCATGATGATTTGAAGATCGTGAACATCTCAGTTCACCGTACAGACATAATTTCATTTCGTCAGAATTTAGTTATTCTGGTTGTTTAATCTAAGAAGGTAGACCAAGAGGTGTTATGATACAAATCTGTGGTAGGCATGAGGATATGCCATCCAATTCTCATTTTAAGAAAGAACTTGCTGCCCAGCTGCAAGAAGGGCAGTAAGGAGTTAGCAATCAGCTTTCCACTCCTCCAGAGTCTGCCTCGACTACAACACCACTTTGCTCAAGGCCAAGGCCTTCCCAAGACAACTTGCCCCCAGTGATTGTGTGAGATAAGAGTATGTCAACCAGGCATGAAACACTCACTGGACAAGGCAGGAGTAAACCTGCAGTACAGTTTGACTTCTTCCTCTCACCAATCTGCTTTTGAAGAGCCCTGATGGACTAGAATTGCATCACTAAGAAAAAATTGCAAAGGCATCAAAGAGAGCATTACAAGGGATCAAATACAGCTTTCTGAATTTTATAAAAGTTTACAGGTTGAAATGCAGTCATTTCTATTGAATTTCATCAAATAGCACATGTAAAGCATTCATCTGAGTCTAGAACATGGGAAGTTATTTCAATCACTCAGTAAGTAATTTCTGGGTTATAGGCCCTGCCTGCAGTGGGTATTGAGGATATAAAGATAAATTTCAGCCCAGCACAGAAGGAATACATAGACAGGTAGCAAGAGTAAAGGGTACCTGGGACATGTTAGTTAAAACTGAATAGCAATAAATAAGTAAGCAAACGAACAAGTACATAACTGAATAGCTAAGAAATGTGAGGGAGAATTTCATGTTCCCTAAGGTTTCAAGTCTGTGATCAAGGATATAGCTAGAGAGCACTACCCAGCTGAAGTCAAAAAAGATAATAAGAGCAATACGCAGTGCCATCTCTGCAGATTGCTAAGAACAGACTTCACAATTTTTTCAATTTGCACAATTCTCTCTTCCATGAAAGTTGTTCTCTTCAAACAGAAGCACATTACAAAATAATCATTTAAATAAGTCATTTTGGAGTCTTGCTGACACAGGAGAGGATTTGTGTACATTTTCAAACTGTTCTTTTTTTATTTTTGATAGGGACAAGATAATAGGCCAGCATTGTGTCTTAACAAAGAAGCCTAAATCCATTCATGGGCATAAAATACGTGAATGCCAGATCCAGATGAGACTTGAGAGTGTTTTGGGGGAACCTGTACATAGGCAAAGATTTAGAACATACAGCCTGCAATGTAAGTTGCAGGGAAAATTAAAATTCCCCATGTTCAAAAATCGTTAGGATTTCAAGACAGCAAAGGAAAACATTAAACCGAATGCAGGGTGCTTCTGAGTCTGCACCCTGTGTAAGGATTCGAGTCACAAGCCTGGGAAGCTGGCATTGTCTCTCTCCTTCCCAGTCAATGGTGGGAAAGAACAAATATGTTTTGTCTACAAATGCTGTGATTGGTACAGAGGGAGCAGTCGCAAATATTTACTAAATGAATAAATGCATACATGCTGAATATAATTTATATTTTACCTGCCATACTCCGTGCTGGTGAGAGGGGGTCTCTTTAGATGCTGTCATCGGCCTCATGATGCCTGAGTTTTCCATGAAGCTTTAGACAGTGCTGGTGGCCCTTACGTCCACCTAGCTTCAATCTGCTCTGATCCTGCTTTTTTCCCTTTTCCATACTCAGACTGTGTATATTTTATATCCCAGAATATCTTGGACAGCTTATGAAAATGCAAACACTGAATAAAATAGAGCCATTAGCAGTCTTAGAATATAGAACAATATAGATGGAAACATGAGATCGGACCAGAGAAAAAGTTAAAATGCAGGCATACAGTCCATTAGAGCCTGTGTAGTAAATAAACTAGCATACATACTTGGCTGTGAGATTCCCAAAAAGCAAAACAAAGGTATGATTAGCTAAAAAAATCTCATTGTTTATGGGAACAAAGTTGTTATAAATATTCTGAAGAAGCAGAGCTTGTAGATTGACTTATAAGCAACATATTTCGTTTTCCTGTGAGGCAATTTTTTTTCTCTCCCCTTGAATGGAATTAGGGGCAAATCTCATTAATTTTGAATCACTACCAGGTGATAAAAGGTCCTCCAGTCAGTCCTTTAAATGTCTAATCTAGAAATTTAGAGGCCTAAAGGAATTAATATGTCAAAGGTATAGCTACTCCCCTTACAGGTTTGTACAAGCTGTAGGCGAGCCTCATGCTAGTGGGAGGGAAGGCATGGTTGACTTCCACTCTCTTTCTCCACCTTTCATTTTTCTCTTTTCATTATGCTAATAATGGCTATTGATTCTTCTAGACAGTATGACCCTTCGACCCAGAAGCTCACTGTGTACCCTATGCTTCAGAGATCCCGTGTTGGCTGACTTCTAGTTTTGCCCTGTCATATGGGACAGAGAGACTATCTACATGGAAGAGAAATATGTTTTCAGAACCAGCATCCTCCAGCCTCACTGTGCTTGGGAGTATCCAGGACCCTGTCATTCTTCATCAAATGATGCTAAGTCTGATTCCATGGGCTGTGCAGGGCTCTTCCTGGGCAGAGTTCGCTTTCCTGAGGAAGGGGAGCTTTGCCGGTATGAGTATTCCTTAGATTGAGGGTGGGGGGAGGAGTGGGGGTGCCCAGGGGCTAACTCTCTGTGACAGTGTGGATGGAACTTGGACATTTGGTCTGGGTATTTGTATTGAGATTGAGATTGTATTGTATTGTATTGAGATTGAGATTTGTATTGAGATTTGTATTGAGTACAAATTGAGATTTCCAAGGTGCTGAAGGGAGCTGAAATATAAAGAGAGAGAGAGGCTGCAGATGCTCCCAAGATATCAGAAGGTCAGCAGTAGGCTCTACGCTGCTAATTTCCAGCAATAGACTAAAAAGGTGTCAAGAATTCTAAACTCAACTTTCATCACTCAGATATTTAAGAAGACATGTTTTTCAGGTATATGAATAGATCACATTCTATTTAAGAGTTTTTTTGCTTTGATTCATAACTAACTCTTTAGACATATGATGTTACTTGGGTCCCTCAAATTAGAGTCTGGCTCCAAGATCAGTTGAATTGAGGATGCTGGAGAAAAGGGAAGAAGGACAAAGAATTTTACACTTGATTAAAATTGTGATTCTGTGTCAGGCTCTCTGAATTTTGTTTTTTAACATCATAGACAATTAAAAAATAAGCAAAGAGTTCACAGTTTATATTTCAATGGAGAATGATGCGGTTGCTTTTATATTAAGATGCAGAAAAGGAGAGGAGATACTCAAGTGTTTCAAAATGATGCATTTTCTTTAGGACATTCTGTGGATTCTCAGAACCTTGCATCACTGGGAAAAGGACAGATATGTTATAGTCAGTGTTTTTATTCTTCCATTTTTTAAAAGGATTTATTTATTTATTTGAAAGAAAGAGAGCAAGGGGGTGGGGCAAAGGGGGAGAGAGAGAATCCCAAGCAGATTCCATGCTAAGTGTGGAGCCCCGCATGGGGCTCAATCTCACGCTCCTGAGATCATGACCTGAGCCGAAACCAAGAGTCGATTACTTAACCAACTGAGCCACCCAGGTGCTCCTTATTCTTCCATTAAAGAAATACCTGGATTGCCTTAACCCTTTCCCCTTCACATGATCTTCTTCTTAAAGTCTCTAGTCTTTAAGACAGCTCTCTATTAGATGTGGTCTACATATGGTACACAGAAAACTTTCATATGTGCTTTGCTCTGACAACACCTGTTCCAACACGGCCATCTCTTTGTTATTCTACTGGGAGAATAATGAGTCATCCAGTCTCACCCTTGAGACTTCCTAGGCTTGGTAGGACATCAATTGACTTTTGCTCCCCCATTTCTCAGGAAACATAATTTTTCCAAGAGATCCTCTTAAAGTTTTCCTCTTTTGAATCAAGATGAAGAGAGAAACCCACATATGGGATGCTGTCTCAAGCAACCAACTCTCCTCAAAGAATCATCTTTTAACATCCCACTTCCTAACCTTTTTACATCCTTGTTGTGATGAGGAGGTTAAGAGTTACAGAACAAGTTTTCAACAAACTTATTTTGCAACTTAGTTTGCAACAAACTTATTTTGCAACTTATTTTGCAACGTTTGGTCTTGTACTTGAATTTAGTATATGATATATATTGCTTTGGGGCTTCACATGAGACTGAGCATAAAATAGTGTACTTTAACAGTCTTTTGCAAAGGCATATTATTTATTTTTCAGAAGAAACAAAGTTTCTTGATACTAGATACTTAGATCTAAAGCTACTTAGATCTAAAGATCTAAAGGTATTTCTAACAATGGCCTTTCTATAAGGGATCTTACTTATGATAAGTAATAGTAACATTGATAATGGCAGCTCACATTTAACCAAGTACATGTAGTAAAAGTGCAAGTCAGAAGAAATTCTGAGGACACCAAATATGTAATCTTGAAAACACTACTTTGGAATTTTGCTCCATATGTCATGGACATCTATGTGATACTTTCAAACCAAGTAGTTTTGAACTGCATGAAGAAATCTGATTCATACAGACATATCTTCATAAGCAAGTATATGGAAGCATGGTGCTTGCTTCCTCATTGTTTTATCACATTGGAAAATATGCTTGAAATGGGTGATTGGAGGAATTGTGCAAGTTCTCCTTGGGGGAGCAATTCAGTTCCCAGCAGAAATAGAGGACGAGTCAGATGAAAATACATCTCGATAAAAGGGAAATTCTAGCAGTTCATTAGATGGATATTAAGTGCGTATGAATGTTTCATAACGACATGCACTCTGAAGTCCTACCAGCCAGCGTTTTTTGCTTTCCCACCATCAGCCGCACTCACTCCCTGAGGACCTGATTTTTTCCTAGTTGGGGGAGAAGGGTACATTGCCTGATCTAAGATGTTATTTCTTCCTTGGATCTCTATAAACTCACACATATTTGGCAGCTGAAGAGACACACAGTGTCATCCCTGGGTCGTTCCGCTTGTCCAGTGGGAGTGGTTGGATTCACACAAGAGAACAGGTTAGCACAAGCTAACTTTTCCAAACGATAACCCTGAAATCCTAGAATGGAGGTGGACTGAACCAAGAAATCGTGGCTCCCTCTAGCTAAATATTTCATGCCCGATGTGTTGTAGCTCATTCTTTGGAAAAAGGAAAATAAACTTTATTTCTGTGTTGAGCTCCTCTCATTTCTTGGAAAAGCATTTCAGGTACTTGCTCCTCAGCTTGCAATATTTGAAATATGAATTCCGAATTTGTGGCTTATCAATAAAAACACATTGACTTTCACAGAGGTTGTCTGGTGAATTCCAGTACAGGAGTAGAAACATTTACTTACATTGTGTTCACAGCTGATAAACTGCAGTTGCTAACAGTTTGTTAATTAAATCTTAGTTAAGCTTTGTCCTTCCTGCTTAGAAACGGGAACTCTTAGCATTTGAGGCTGCAATTTGCATGCATCAGTCAACACAAATGCTGAACAAAGTGCTTGTTTAGGTAATAAGATAAGGAGGTGCCCTCTCCACATTTCAGCTCTAACCGCCTCAGAGGCAACATTTCCCAAGATTCCCAGCTGCGGCTTGTTCAGGCAGCTCTGTGGTTTGCGCTGCATATTAATTTCTGTTCGACACGGGAATTCAATTTGTACTGTACATTTCATTTCTTCACAGATTTAGATTTATTTCATGTTCTCTGTGTTATGAGTACACCACCAATCATTTGCCACTTAGATGGTGGTGCAAGAGCTATCAGTTTCTATGGCAACCAGAGCCGTGGTGATTGATTCCTTGCCAGTATGGCATCACCACAGGGAGTGCAGCTTGTGATTTTTCTATGCTCACAACATCCATCTAATTAAAACAGGATTATGGAATCATCCCAGTATATGTTCAACAACTACACTGCCATCCATCTATGTAAATGTCAACACTATTAAATACAGTGGTCAGAGTGTTCATGAAGAAATAGTCGTTCTCGTCTTTGGTTCGTGCATTGGAAAGCGAGCGCCCAACCACCTGGTTTTGGCTACAACATTCTCTGAAATGGTAGCCTTCAATCCGGCGCTGTCATTTTGCAATGAAAACCGCATGAAGCAAAACCAAATGACTACATTTCGCTTGGTGCAATGCTAGCTGAGTCTAGAATGCTATACTAAGACCGACTTGAAAATCGGTTAATTAATTTAGTGTGCATGAATTATTTATTCATCAAAAGCTCTTAATTCACGTGATTGATTTTTTTCTTTCAGTGGCCTTCCTCAAGAGCAGAATTTCCTTCTGCTCTCACGATTTCCTTCTCGCAGAGCATTCCTCAAGTCCTCTAACGGTTACCTGGGATTTGGGGAAGGCTCACTTATCAGGTGAGATGAAAGATGGAGTATTCGCAGTTTTGCACAGAGGCTCCAGATGAAAAAGGCAGCTCGGAGATTTCATCAGGGGCTAAAATGGGGGAGGCAAGCCCTTTGGAGAATTGTGAGATGTATGTGCACAGTACAAAGGAAGGGCCAAGGGTGACAGATCTGTTAGCAATGTGGTTTTATACATCAGAGTTTCACTGACAAAATACTCTGTTATTAACATGAAAAGTGACAGTCTGCACTACCTAATAGCTTCATGTTCCTGTGTGTTTCATTTTCCAGTGTGTTTGTATATTATAGAAGCTTCTATTATGACGTGTACAACTATGAGCTACGTGGCATGTGTGTTTGCTGTCAAAACTCTATTCATTTTACAGATTTCCCCCTCTTGCCTTCATGTATGTTATATGAAGAAATTGCACATCCAGAAGATACTGCCAAAAGTATTTCTGGTTAAATATTAATTATTAGTACTATACTTTCCAAAAGTTTTATGACATTTCAAAGTTCTCATGAATTGACAGTAAAATTATTCCCAAAGCAGGAAATTCATAAAATGACAAAAATATATAAAACATTTTGACTAGAGAAAGAGAAAGGATTCTAATATCAGCATAGCTATCCACAGAATGTGATGATGGGTTGAGATAAAAATTGATGGAAGTAGGAGTGCTTCACTGAAGGTAACTTTAGTATATGTGCTGCCGAAGCGAGCACAGAAGGTAACTTTAAAATACATACTGATCTCCTGATTTTTGCTATTGCAAAAGTGTGCAACTATACAGTGGATGTGATTTGCAGTATTCCTTTGTCTGGCCACACAGTTTTTATTATATGTGTATATCTATACCAGGCAATAGTATAGATATAGTAGTGAAAATATGTATTATTCATTGCTAATTCATTAGTGGGAAGCTGATGAGCATCTGTTTTAACTATGATCAGTAGCAGCATCATTCACCCTACTGTAAAGTCTACTGTACTTTCAAGGTGTTTATGGCATCATCAATGTTTATTCTGGGTCCAAAGGAACCTTTTATTAATGAATAAATTTTAAAAATATATTTTTGAGAGTTTTTTTTTTTGTTTTTTTTTTGAGAGTTTCTTTTCTGAAAGGGAAAAATTACATATCACAAATGCAAAATATTTCAAGATAATTTTGAGGTTTATTTTCTTCAAGTGAGGTGATCAATAAATTAACCTCTTTTTAAGTTAATTTTTCTTTCTTATGCAAACTCAAATAATGTAAAACCACGCTTTCCTTCAATTTTAAAATGTTAAAATGATGTAGTCTGCTACATCAGCATCAGCAAACGGCAAGAGCATATCAGAAATCTGTATTGCTTAATTTGTATATAAGTGCTGGATATCATCACTGAATGCTTGACTAATAAAATCTTAATTACACAAACTGGAACTAGTAAAATTTGAATAATATTTTCTCTGTCTGCTTTCATAAGCCCCCATCCTCAAAAATTATATTTTATTACAGTTTTTAAATAATCAATATCTGCACTGTTCGTATGTAGAAACTGACAATTTCTTGAGAAGTCACAAATTTATCTAAGGTACAATTGGACATGTTTCATGAAATTAAAGAAAAATCATGCAAAAAGATAAGAAAACATATTTCATAACCTAGAATGCCCTTGAAAAATGCATTTACTCTCTTTCTGAAAAGAATCGTAGGCATTTTTTTAGATGCCTATTATTTTGTACATTTTTTATGGATCATGACATCTTTGGTGGCATTCCATAGTTTCTAAAAATGAAAATATGTACTATTTTTAAGGAGTTTCTTTTAAGAATTTATTTTTTTAAGTCCTTTACAGCAAAACCAGAGTAAGTGAAATATTGAGTCAAGGACTTGGTTATGCTGCATAACCAGATGTCTCCCTACATCTGGAGACATATCTGACAGAGCAGGTGCCATGTTAATCTGACACAATTTTTTTTTTTTTTTTAGATGTGTTGAGGTTGATGGAACCCAGAGAGTCATTACTCCACTATCCACATGCAGGGAACAGCTGGCCAACCCAAGATCTATACCTGTGAGTGCACTAACTATATACAAGTGTTGATGGTCTGGAAAAAATAAAAGATACATATTTTTCCCCATTTCTTTCCAAGTATAACAATTGAGTAAAAAGGAACAAAACATCCTTTGCTGTTGAAGTGATTGTTGTCAATGTAAACTTCACTCCAAATACAATCCATTTGTATTGGACCAAAGGAAATGTTTCCAAACTACTCTTTGATTTGTTCTCTGGCCTCCTTTCCTTATTCTATATATGTTAGCTTTGAGTTCAATGGACATGGAAATAGGAGTCTGAGAATAACCAGTGTCACCTCTTAGGAATCTGATAAATGTAGGATGAGATATATACAGATATGAACTTCAGTTAAACAAGTAAATGGCAAATAGATGGATGAATAAGCAATAGAAAATTAAAAACGCATAGAGACAAAGATGATCGATGATAGATGATAGATAGATAGATGATAGACAGATGAACATAGGTGTATGATGTAAAATGTAGTTTTAGTATGACACTTATAAAAATGTTAGGCTCCCTCCCATACAGAAAAACAGGAAAGGATGGACTCATAGCCTATGTATACCAGCTATAACTTGACCAAACATATAATAGTTACTGCTTCTTGGCTACTACTTACTGTGTTAGACACTGTGTAAAACAGTTTTATAAAATTATCAAGTTTAACTGTTACAATATCCATGTGAGATAGATAGTCTTTCTCCATTTTGTAGACTAGGAAACTGAGACTCAGGGAAGTAATACCTGCATGGTCACATAGCCAGCCCACCGCAAAATAGGAATTTAAAGTCAGAAGCGCTAAGCGCAAACTTGGGTTATTTATTGTACTGGGTAGCACATGAATACCTAGTATGTGGCATGAAATATGACCTGGAAGCATTATAAAAGGCTTTAAGGACTCCTGCTGGCTCAGCGGTTGAGCGTCTGCCTTCAGGTCAGGGTCTGATCCCAGGGTCCTGGGATCGAGTCCCACATCAGGCTCCCTGCATGGAGCCTGCTTCTCCCTCTGCCTATGTCCCTGCCTCTCTCTGTGTGTCTCTCATGAATAAATACAATATAAAAAAGAAGAAAAGAAAGAAAGAAAGAAAGAGAGAAAGAAAGAAAGAAAGAAAGAAAGAAAGAAAGAAAGAAAGGAAGAAAGAAAGAAAGAAAAAGAAAGAAAGAAAGAAAAGAAAGAAAAAGAGGCTTCGGAGAGGCACCTGGGTGGCTCATCAGTTGAGATGGACTCCTGGTTCAGATCATGACCTCAGGGTAATGAGATAGAGACCCAGTTGGGCTCCGTGCTCAGAGTGGAGTCAGCTGGAGGACTCTGTCGCTCTGCCTCTCCCCCTCTTGGAAACTTGCTTTCTCTCTCTCTCTCTCTCTCTCTTTCTCTATCTCAATCAATCAATCAATCAATCAAATGGGGAAAACAAGCTCCTCAGGAAATAATAAATAGTGTCATAGACATCCAACTAATCCTCTTTCTAATCAATCTTATTTGATCTGGGTATATTTCCATGTGCTTTTGTAGACTGCAGCTAAGAGTTATTTAAATTTGGGAGTGGTCAGGTAACATGTGGTTATTTTAATTACATACAGACACATCACTTTGGAACTTTCCAATGCTAGGAAGAGGGAAAATTATATATGTGCATAGTATTTAGACATTTTTAATAGCATAGTAACTCAAGTGCTGCCTGGGCATCCCCCAGCCATTGGACATCTGGCTAAACTTGATGTGCATTGACATTACACAATCTTGTAAATTCTGTGAATTCTAGGAAATCACTTCTAATTTTTTCTCTCTTGGGCCTCTTGTTATCAGTATGCATTTACTGCCTCTATTCTACCTCAAATCAATCTGGACTGTAAATTCCAGCCTTGTCATTAATTCCCTCAAGGAAATTTATTTGATAATTTTACTGAAGATTTCTATGACCCTAGGCAATGTGACTTTGAATGTGAAGGTGTCATATACCTTCCAGTCTTTCTCATCTCACTAATTTAATCTCCATTTCCCCTCATGTTTTCCTCCCTGAGATTCTGTAGAAACAAGGAAATTGCTCCTCTCGGTTACTGAAATAACTGGGGGTCCCAGTTTCTACTACACATTTAGACTGGTATCTGCCGTTCTACAAAAACTGCAGAAATTGTATTCCTTTCCTAAAAGAAATAGGAGTGACTAGGGTGGTTTCCATCTTATTCTCATATTATTTTCTTTTGTATCTTACTAAAAGTTTATCAGTGAAAACTCTAGAATTTCCATTGAATTATAAATCTATGAGTGTTGTTTATATTAGTAGTAATAGTAGTAGCCAAGGTGAATAATTGAAATTATGAATTTCTAGGTTTACAGCAAACTGTATTACAAAAAGACTTCAAATCATTGAGATTTTTCCTTCCTCAAATTTAGGCTCTGACTTCCTTTACCAAAATAAGTTAGGGGCGAAAAATGATAATGTGTCAAAAGCTTAATTTTTTTATAAGAAAAGTGGGGACCACTTGTGCTTATGTTTAATCTCATTATTATCATAGATATACAAATACTGGTAAGGAATGAGGGGACCCATCTCCTGGGCCAGATACAGAACTCTGACAAAGTTGTTAAATACATCCCAACACTCAAGAAGAGTGTTGGTTCACTTTTTAAAAGCCAAAAGCTGTCTTGAACTTTTCTGCTCTAGAACCAAACCTAGTAAATGAGATGAATTTAGTAAGTGATGTGGTTTCCATGAAATGTCATTTGATCACAAGTGATCAGCAAAAGTATTCTAATTCAGTATTACTCGTTGCCACTATTTTTTTTTTTGCAATTTCTTTGCCTTATAATGCTAATTCATGGTTATTCTTTTTAATTATCAAGTAATATATCCCCTTGTAAAAAGTTCCAATGAGATTTAAGTCATCGAGAAGAATGGGAATGTTCCTCTTCCCCTAACTTTGTCAGTCTTTTCCCCATAGGTAACAGTTGTTAAGAGTTTCATTAGCTTTTTCTAGTTAATTTTTCTGTATATGCGTAAATAAAAAAGTACAGGACAATATAATTCACATTTTAGACTTTGTTATTTAGTAATATGCTTTGGATATTGTTTTATGTACCAATAATTTGTTGATTTTATATATTACTTATTTTCTTTTATATTGAAGGTTTTATAATGTTTCAATGATTATCAGTGTATCTATTGCAGATAATGTCACTGTATACATACCTTTGTGTACATATGCAAATATTCCTTTATAATAGATTCTTGGGAATATGTTTGCTGTATCAAAAGTAATGTACAGGGATCCCTGGGTGGCGCAGCGGTTTGGCGCCTGCCTTTGGCCCAGGGCGTGATCCTGGAGACCCGGGATCGAATCCCACATCGGGCTTCTGGTGCATGGAGCCTGCTTCTCCCTCTGCCTATGTCTCTGCCTCTCTCTTTCTCTCTCTGTGACTATCATAAATAAATAAAAATTAAAAAAAAAAGTAATGTACATTTTTTAATTTAATTGATACCAACAGAATTGTGTTTAAAATGAGAGAGGTGAGGGATGCCTGGATGGCTCAACGGTTGAGCATCGTCTGCCTTCGGCACAGGGCGCGAGCCCAGAGTCTTGGGAAGGAGTCCCACATGGGGCTCCTTGCATGGAGCCTGCTTCTCCTTTTGCCGGTGTCTCTGCCTCTCTCTCTCTGTGTCTCTCATGAATAAATAAGTAAAATCTTTAAAAATATAAATAAATAAAATGAGAGGGGTGAGATTTACTAATTTAACATCTAATTTATCAATTTAAAGATTTCTGTTTGCCTCAGACTTCAATATGACTAGACATGCCACTGTATAATCTGATTATGTCTCTATTTACATTTTTGATATTTTATCATTGAGTTTTTTACACTAATCTTTATTTTTTAATTTTACATTAAAATGTTATTTATCTTGATTATTAAGGTTTTTGGCAATACGTTCCTTAGTTGTGCTTATTTTTTAACTTTATAAAATTAGTATTATACCACATAGTCTTCTGGACTTCATTTTTCTCAATATTTTATTAATGCTAATACAGTACTGATATTCCTCGATTCACTACTATAGTAACTCATTATGGGATTGAATATATCACAAATTATTTATCCATTTTTAATTAGCATTCAGTTTTTCCAAAGGTTTTTGCTGTTATGGACAAAGTCTTATTAACATTCTTATGTTAATAAAAATGTTTAATGACATGCATTCACCAATTGTAGTATCACAAAATATCTCCTAAATATTAATGTGTGTCTTTTGAAGCTAGATACCCAAGTAAGGAATTTTTTGAGTTACAGGATATGTATGCAGGAAGGTTCACATTTTAAAGATAATAGTAATTGTTTTATAACATGATTGTACCTTAATGAACCTAAAGTCTTAATTTTAATGTAGTTGTATATATTCTTTTTAATTAGTACTTTTGTTTTATCTAACTAAGGACTCCTTCTCTATCAGTGGCATATTGCATTTTCCAAAGAGAAGCACAACAAAAAGTCTCATCCCACATACTTTTCTGTAATATGAGCTCATCCTTCTCCGATCAAGAATTAGAGTATGATTTTCTTGACCTTTAATCTAGGTTGGCCTGGCCTTAGCAACTTTCTGAGCAGAAGTGACCTTCCAGAATTTCTGTGGCTAGGACACAGAATGAGTCTCTTGGAATGTTCCCTCTTGGGACATTTAACTTCCAGATCCCAGCCATCGGGCTCTGAGAAGCCCGAGCCACAAGGGGCGCCGTCTTTAGGCACTCTGAGGGGATAGATTCTACTGAGCTCCCTACCAAAGTCAGAATCAGTAACTGTTCAGGTCAGTGAGCCATCTTAGGTGTCTCGCCAAGTGAAGGCTTCAGAAAACTCCAGCCCATCCACTCTCTGTCCATAACCACAATAAGAGATCTCAAGAGAGAACTACCCAGCTGTAGAGAGAACAATCAATTGCTATTTTAAACCACTACATTTTAGAGTAGTTTGTTGCGTAGCAATAGATAATTGCACTATTACAACATAAATTTGTTTTATATTCTTTTAAAAGTTGACATTTAAGAAAAATTTAACATCCAAATCTTTAATCTACTTGCAGTTGATTTTTTATCTTATTTTATTTAAATCCAATGAATTAACATATAGCATATCGTTAGTTTCAGATGTAGCGTTCAGTTATTCACCAGTTGCATATAACACCCAGTGCTCATTACATCACGTGCCTACCTTAATGCCCATCACCCAGTTACCACATCCCACTATCCACCTCCCCTCCAACAACCCTCACTTCGTTTCCTGTAGTTAAGAGTCTCTACGGCAGTTGGTTTTTTTGTGTGTAATGAATTTATAGACCCAATTTTATATAATTTATAATACTAATAATATGAGATCAACTTTTCTGTAGCATTAATTTTTATTTTTAAATAGTGATTGTTTCTAGAATCTCTTACCTTGATGTGGGTTTGTGGCTTTATTGACTTTCAGGTTTGTTTGTACAAAAATAAGTTTAGCTCACGGCAGATTCTAAAGAATGTAATTTGTTGTACATAAAACTAAGATTAGTCATTATTAATTAAATAAATTACTAAAGAATCAGGGAATAATGGTTAAATATACCTTTTAAAGGTCAAATAAGTTAGATTTTAAATCCTGTGCTCACAAACACTGAGCTTTTTCATCTGCTTAAAAGAAACAACTCATTTTTCAGCACTTTTGTGATGCTGAAATAAAATCATATTAAATTACATAGTGTTAGAGATTGGCATAAATTCTCAATACATGTCATCTCTCTTGGTCCACAGAAGGTAGAAAAAAACTAACTTGTGAGAAAATATGCTGGATTTGAATCTATACCCTATTACCTGATGCTTCTTTGAAACAGAATCTTGCATTTTCATGAAAGATTTAGGGGTGGAAATATCTATCTTACTTTATGAGACTAAATATGTTTCTTAATTATTTTCCCTACACTATATGTGATGTTTTTAATTCTATTTTTCCAATTTTTAAAAATCATCAAACTAAACATGTTCTGAGAAAATGTTTCACAATAAAGAATAGAAACAATTTTTAAATATTATAATGCATATTTTAACAGCTGTGCCCTTTTCTTCTGTATCCACAATATCAAGTATCAAGCTTTTTCTTTATTAGCAGTAATTTGATTTATAGGTTTGCTTAGTCTGTTTATCTGTGTAAAGGTGTTATATGAAAAAATATTATCTTTCTCAAGATCTCATAAACAAAGAGTTCTGGTATGTATCATCAAGTACTTGCTGAGGGGTATAATCCTTTAACTTCCTATAATTTCCTATATAATGTGAAATTTAAGCTACTACACTTTTTTATAGACCTGATTTTTTAGAGCCATTTTACATCTACAGAAAAATTGATCAAAAAGAATAGTGAGCTTACAAATATCCCCTCACCACTCTCCCAACACACAATTCCTCTATTTTTTATGTTCTACATACATATTTTCATTGAAGTTCGATTTGCCAACATATAGTATAACACCCAGTGCTCATCCCCTCAAGTACCCTCCTCAGTGCCCATTATCCAGTCACCCCATCCCCCCACCCGCCTCCCCATCCACTTCCCCTTGTTCATTTCCCAGAGTTAGGAGTTTTCATGTTTTGTCACCCTAATTTTACAATTCCTCTTAATATTAACATCTTGCATTAGTGTGGTATATATGTTAAAACTGATGAGGCAATATTGATCTATTATTATTAAATAAAATTCACAGTTTATATTTGGATCCACTTTGTGTCACATATTCTGTGATTTTGACAAATGTTTAATAACATGCATTCACCAATTTTAGTATCACAAAAATAGTTTCACTGTCCTAAAAAAATCCCCTTTGCTCTACTTACTCATCTCTCTTCTATTCAGCCACAAGCAACCACTAATCTTTTTACCATCTCCATAGTTTTGCCTTTTCCGGAATGTTATGCAGTTGGAATTGTACAATATGTGGCTTTTCAGAAGGGCTTCTTTCACTTAGCAATATGCATTTAAGGTTCCTCCATGTTTTTCAATGTTTGATAGCTTATTTGTTTTTGTCACTGAGTAATATTCCATTGTATAGATATACCAGTTTGTTTATCCATTCCTATTAAAGAGTATCTTGATTGCTTCAAAGTTTGGCCATTCTGAACAAAGCTGTTATTTATAACACTCCTGTACAGCTTTTTGTGTGATGATACATTTTCAACTCATTTGGGTGAATACCAAGGAGTATAATTCTTGGTCATATGGCAAGAGTCCATTTAGCTTTGTAAGAAACTGCCAAATTGTTGTCCCAAGTGGCTCTTCCCACTAGCAATGAAGGCAAGTTCCTGTTGCTCCAAATCCTGACCAGCATTTTTTATTGTCAGTGTTTTGGATTTTAGCTGTTCTAATAGGTGTAGAGAGGTATATCATTGGTATTTTATTTTACAATTCACTAATGACATATGTTATTGAATATCTTTCATATGCTTATTTGCCATCTGTCTATATTTTTGATGAGGTATCTGCTTAGATCTTTTGTCCATTTATTAATTGGGTTGTTTGCTTTTTTATTGCTAAGGACTAAGAGCTCTTTGCATATTTTGGATACCAAGCCTTCATCAGATATGTGTATGGAAAATATTTTCTAAAAAAAAAAAAAAAAAAAAAAGAAAATATTTTCTCCCACTCTGTAAGTTGTGCTTTCATTCCTCCCAACAGTCTTTCATAGAACAAAAATTTTCAATTGTTATGAAGTAAGTCCAAATTATCAGTTTTCTCTTTCATAAATCATACTTTTGGTGTTTTCTCTAAAAACTCATCAATGTAATCAACTTTGCAGTTGTTTCAATCAGTGGTTGAATAAGCTGTCCTTTCTCCATCAAATGGAGATCCTTTGTTAATCAGTTGACTGTATTTGGATGGGGCAATTTCTAGGCTTTCTGTTCTATTCCATTCCATTTTTTGCCTATACTTTCACCAATATCATACTCTCTTGATGACTGCTGTAAAGTAAGTCTTTAAGTTGGAGTAATTTCAGTCTCTTAACTTTGTTCTTGCCCTTCAATATTTTGTGGGCTGCTGAGTTGTTTGCCTTGCCATATGAACTTCTGAAACAGTTTGTTAATATCCATTAATTAACTTATTGGGATTCAAATTAACAATGCACTGAAGCTATACATCAAGTAGGAAAAAATCACTATCATAATAATATTGAGTCTTCATATCCATCGGTACAGAATCTCTCTCCATTTATGTAGATCTTTTCATTTTTTTTTCTTTTCATTTTTTTAATCAGAATTTCATCATCTTCTTCATACAAAAATCTATAAATATTTTATTAGATTTACAACTCAGTACTTCACATTTTTGGTGCTAATTTAAGTGGTATTGTATTTTTAATTTTAAATTCCAATTGTTTACTGCTATTATATAAGAAAGCAATTATCTTCATAAATTAACCTTGTACCTTTAAAACTTGCTATAATAAATTACTAGTCTTAACACCTTTTAGATTTGATTCTTTGGGATTTTCCACAGAGAAATCATGTCATTCGCAAATCAAGATTGTTTTATTACTTCCTTCCCAGTCTGTGTTCTGTTATCACTTTTTCTTGTCTTATTGTATTAGTTAGACCTTACAGGACAAGGTTGAAAAGCAGTGGTGTAGGCGACATACTTGGCTTGATCCTGATTTTAACAATAAAGCATTTAGTTTCTCACTATTAAGTATAATGTTAGCTCTAGGTGATTTGTACGTATTCTTTGTCAGGTTGAGAGGAAGTTCCCTTTTACTGTAGTTTGCTGATAGTTTTTGTCATGAATGGGTGTTGAATTTTGTCAAATGCTTTTCTACAACTGTTGATATGATCAACTGACTTTTCTTCTTTAGTCTATTTAGTTAGTTATATAAATTGTTTTTTAGATGTTAACAAGCCTTACATGTTTGGGATAAATCACATGTGTTTGTGGTATGTAATCGTTTTTATACATGGTTCAATTCAATTTGCTAATTTTGTTGAGGATTTTTGCATCTATCTTTATGAGAGATATTGATCTGTAGTATTATTTTCTTTAATGTCTTTTTCTGGTATTAATAAAAAAAAGTAATGCTGGCCTCATGGTGAATTAGGAAGTTTCCCCTTTGATTCTATTTTTCAAAAGAGAGTATAGAGAATTGGTATAATTCCTTCTTTAAATATTTGGTAGAATTCACCAGTGAGCTCATTAGGGCATGGTGCTTTGGAAGGTTGTTAAATATTAATTCAATTTCTTTAAAAGATATAGGACGATTCAGATTATCTATTTATCCTTGCGTTGGTTTTCATAGATTGTATCTTTCAAGGAGTTGGTCCATTTCATCTAAGTTATCAAAGTTGTGGGCACAGAGCTTTTCATAATATTCTTTACTATCCATGTTATTTGAAAGATAAATTAAGAATAAAAATTTAAAAGGTTATATTTTATCTTCACATATTTCTTTTCTAATGATCTTCTTTTCTTTATGTAGAGTTGAGCCTCTCTGAAGAACTTCTGTAACATTTCTTTCTGGTAATAAGTTCACTCAATTTTTATTTGTTTGAGAAAGTCTTTATTTCTCCTTTACTTTTCAAGGGTAATTTCACTGGATACAGAATTCTAGGTTGGTAGTTTCTTCTTCCAATACTTAAAATATTTTACTTTACTCTCTTCTTGTGTGCATGGTATCTAAAGAGAAGTCCAATATAATTATTATCCTTGCTACTCTATATTACATATATTTTTCTGTCCCTGGCTTCTTTCAAAATCTTCTTAGCCATTGATTTTCTCCGGTTTGAATATAATAAGCATAAGTATAGATGTTTGGGGTATTTATGATGTTTTGGTGCCTGTTATTAATTTGGGAACGTGTTCTATTATTATCACTTCAAACATTTCTTTTGTTCCTTTCTCTCTTTCCAATTAGTTTGTCTTTTCAGACTGTACATTTTGTCTCTCCAATGTGCCTTGTAATCTTTTGCTGAAAGCCTGATATGGTGTATCAGGAAAGAGGAACCAAGGTAAATAAGTCTTTAGTGTGAGGCTTTATGCTGATCTGACTAGGAATTAAGCTGCGTTCACTGTCCTAGCTGTAGTGTCAGAGGCACTTCAGGGGTCTTTGTTTTTGTCTCCTCTGTTGTCTTTGGATTTCCCTAGAGATTTCTTAAATGATGCCCAAGATGTTCAGTTTCTTCCATTGTATTACTCTGTTATTATCCAAGGTGACAGAGAAGTATGGGAGATGAGATGGAAAGGTATGGGAGGTGATGGAAAGATATGGGAGAAGAGAAATGTTTTATAGTCTTATGATTAGGTATCATTCTTTTAGTGAGTCTGTATTCTTGGTCTATGACCTTCCTAAGTGTGTCTCAGCTTTGTTTTATTTGTCCCTGTAGGTGAAGCAAGAGGGCCAGAGGCATCTGGAGTTGGATTATTTCCCTTCCCCACCTGGAAGACTAGAGTAGGGGGTGCTAAAATTATATATTTCCCTTCACATAAGTCAGTTAGACTCTGGTAACATCTCAATTAGTTAGGGTTTTTAAAAATAGTTTCCCTGTGGCCAGGCCTTGTTAAAGAATGCATAGTATTCTGGCCATATTTCAAAATGATGACTTTTGTCTTCTTCCTATTGGAAGTGTAAGAGCATTTTCCATTAATCTTCACTGTGAATAACCTGGTAGGACTCCTAAAAGCAAACTTTGGGACAGTGTGGGGGCTCCTATGACTGACTGTCCCCAGAATTTTAATTTTCAAGCTTGTCCACATGGAACCTCCAGCAATTCATTAATTGTATTTTAAGTTTTCTTAACCCTGTACTGGCTCCAGCAATGGCTTCTGTCCATGGACTACTACTCTGGTAAGCTGTGATTCTCTCTATCTCCCTGTTTATCTTACTGATGTGTGGGTAGCAGTTGGCCATGTGGTTTCTATTCTCTACAAGATCTCAGAAGAGTTGCTGTTTCTCAGTTTACTCAGCTTTTTTCTAATTGTGAAGATGGAAGCAAGGCCTTCCAAGCTCCTTGCAACCTAGACCAGAAACCAGAACATTTCTATATTCCTTAAAATGTTTTATTTTAAGATATTATAGATTCACATGTAGTTGTAATATATAATGCTGAGACATCCTGAGTACTTTTTGCTGGTTTCCTTCAATAATAACATCTTGCCAAACCATAGTACAATTTTACTACCAGGATATTGACATTAATACAATCCATTGATCTTATTCAGATTTTCTCAGTTTTACTTGTAACTGATTTGTATTTGTGTGTATGTATGTGGGGGTATGTACGTACATATGTATTTAGCTCTATACAACTTTATCTCATGTGTGGGTTAATGTGTTCACCCCCAGCCAAGATGAAGAATAGTACTTCCAACACCACAAGAATCCCTCTTACTGCTCTTCAATAACCACATCTGCTCTTTTCCCACTGTATTCCATTTTAACACCTAGAACCCACGAAATAGTTTCCATTTCTGTAGCTATTACATTTTTGAAATATTTAATTTGTATTGTATACACAAGTGCAACAATATTAGAATATTGGTAGGCAAATTCTCCTATATCACATTTTATACACAACAAAATGAAATTTCATTATATATATATTTTTCATTATATATATATTTTTAATTTCTATTTATTTATGATAGTCACACACACACACACAGAGAGAGAGGCAGAAACACAGGCAGAGGGAGGAGCAGGCCCCATGCACCGGGAGCCTGATGTGGGATTCGATCCCGGGTCTCCAGGATCGTGCCCTGGGCCAAAGGCAGGCGCTAAACCGCTGCGCCACCCAGGGATCCCTCATTATATTTTATTATGTAAATATATATATATTTATTTTTTCTATGTAATATATGAAAAAAAGGGGCATCTAGTTCACACTGGCATGCAATCTTACTACTCAAAACTCTTGAGATATGATTCCTGAGTTGAGAGTCAGCTATGCCATTTGTTGTCATGGAATTCCTTCTCCTGCCAGTGAATATAGAAATCTAATGGTCAGTGAAGAGAGTAGCTAATGTCAGAATAGTCTCTTCCTACGTGGTTAGCAGCAGAATGCCCCTATTATATATCTACCTCAAACAGGAGGCCACTTTCTCTCTTTAACAATGAATCAAGGTGAGAGTGCTTTCAGATGAGTGGCCCTGTGGTGGAAGGATTCAGAGAATACCAGATCAGAAATAGAATATGGTGGGGGCTACATAGGACTTGCATTTTCTTTACTGGAATTCCAATTTGTTAGTATATATATAATTTAATATTACTACATAAAATTACCACTTTTTAATTTCACATAAGATTGTGTTCTTCCTCTGATTTTCATTCTTACTTGCTTATATGTTATTAAAAGCTGTCTTAATAGATTATCTTCATTGGAGACACTAAACTAGTTTTCTGCAGCTTTTACCAAGACAACCTTAGTGATCTCATGCATGGATTAGTGCTGAATTGATCTTTGTATTGATTATCCATCTCACTCTTAAATTATGCAAAGCTTCAATTAAAATATAAAAATAAAATGTGAAAGCAGGGAAGAATTGAGTCTTTCAAAATATGCAGATCAGATGAATACACTTTATTTAGGACATCTCTCCTTTTTGCATCTGTATTTTGAACATATCCGGTTATATGTTCCAAGAATAGACATAGATACTACAGAGAAAAATCTGCTTTTAAAATGTACTCAGTAACTATTCACTAATCCTTTCCTCAGAGAGCTTAGTCTGCTAAATATGATACAACATATTCTCTTGCATGCATTGATTGAGTGCCAGAACAAGACTCCAAAGATAGCGTAATCTAAATACCCAAGGGTCCTGAAAGAGGAGATGATTTAATCGATATCTGTAACACAAAGGTTTAGCAAAAGGAAGAATATTTGAACATTGTAATGTCAGTGAGGAGAATTTAAGTTTGTACAGTTATATTGATTCCAAAAATATTATATCTATATCAGTTTATCTCTTTACCTATTATCTTTCTATAATGTGTATATTAGAGAAAGAGAGAGAAAAGGAATTCATACATACACCACACCAAAATTCGATCAAATCCAATAATAAGTGTAGGACAGTGTCGTGAGTAGCTCCTTGTTTGTAGGACATATTATTCTGAAGAAAAAAAAGTCACTTCAAAACCTAGGAATATGGAAGATCGTTATGGCATGAATACAGCTGATACCCATTTACTTAGAAAAAAATGTCAGTATCAAAACTATATGCATATATTTGCTTTGTGGAAAAGATTAACTGGTGAGAGTACTTTTCTTACCCGATACTTATCCCAGCTGCAAATTTTTTTTTTTTTTTTTTTAAATCTCCCTTTTAGGGACTCAGGTGAATCTACGTGGGCCAACTCACACAGGCATTTAAAATGAAAAATGAAGTCTGGGCAAAAGGTAAGCATGTGATGAGTCTCATATCCCCTGCCCTTATGTGGGTGATAGAAATAATTACTTGCAGACATATCACTGGACTGGGCACAGTTGGCACACGGGAGTCAGCCAGGTGTTAGACGTGATAGGAAATGTGCCGCCTGATTAGACCGACTGGAGTCCAAGTGCAACAACATTCTCTCTTAAATGAGATGGGGGCGGGAATTTAAAAATGCCATTTAATTTTTCATCTGTGGCCAACACATGCCAGTGTTTCAAGATGATTTTGTTAATCACATGGGACTATTCCCTGCATGTGGTAATAAAAGGATAGAAAAATGTTTTTCTCAAACAAGGCAAACATGGTCCAACTCAGTTTCATTGCAATCACAGCAGTGGAGGATTTTTTTTTTTTTTTCATTCTCTTGGTGTAGTTCCTCTTATAACTACATAAACATATTTTGCTTTGTTTTGTTTCTATTTGAGGCAAAATTTTCTTTTCAGGCATACCAAGATTTTGATTTCACTGAGCCTTTTTTATTGTGATAATTCAGTCGTCCTCTAGGCCATATGGATGCTCTGGAAACTTTATTACTCTCAAAGATACCCTTGAGTTTTTAGCTGAGAAGATGGAAACCTTTCTCCAAAACATAGATCACATATATAAGATTGCTTAACTTACATTCTTATTCAATTTTCAATCATTTACTCATTTTTGATTGCTGTCACATTTTAAGAATTCACTAATAATAATTATGGTTAATATTTGCTGTGACTTTGTAAAATAACAGGTACAATGCCAAAGCATTTTGTATGCACTATCCCATCATTTAAATATTATAATAACTCTTTAAAATTAATATTACTATTATGATCATTACTATTTGAAATGGAGGAAATCTTGCCTCGACAAGTAACAGACAACTCTAGGCCATACAGCATACATGTGAGGAACAGGACTTTTTCTGAAATTGAAGTCTGTTAGTCTTATTCATTCTGATGAATGTACCAGTTTATTTTTTATTTCCTATAGAGTGTTCTTGAGGCCCTTTCAGGCATCAGGTAAAATATATCTTCATAATAATATTGACATTCTTTGAGACTATTACTTTTGCACAAAAAGTTCATTTATATGATTTCAGACTCCAACCTTTAATCAAATTTTGATAGAGTATTAAGGAGAAATATAAATATAAATATTTCTGATTGTCATAAGGGCTATTAGAATATTCCTCCCTTTTCCAACTACATATCTGTGTGAGGCCAAATTTTGTTAATACACTTCAACCAAGTCAATATACTGCAATGGATTGAACACAGAAACAGACATGACAATTCAGCTGGTGTCTATTAAGCCAAACATTTTATAGATCTGAAAAAAAGTCACTCTTCCCTTTATTTTTTTTAATTGTTGGGGGAAATATAGTTAAATTTCATAAAACTGTTATTTACATTAACATGTAATATATTTATTATTGTTGTGTTTTAAAGATTTACTTACTTTAAGAGAGAGAGAAAGAGCAAGCAAGTGAGGGGAGGAGCAGAGGGAGAAAATCTTTCAAGCCGACTCCACACTGAGCAAGGAGGCTCAGGTCTCTGGGCTCAGGCTTAATCTCACTACCCATGAGATCATGACCTGATCTCAGGTCACTTAACAAGAGTCCGTCACTTAACCAACTGAGCCACCAAGTGCCCCTATTATGGTCTTTTTAAACGAATTAATAACTAAATATTTTAAATGTACTTAGGTCTGAACACTAAATATTGCTAGTTAGAGCCAACATAAAACTCTCGATAGCTTGTAAGAATCTAAAGGGATTCTGACATTCCCCAGAAGAAATATTGCTCCTACGCTAATTCCTACATATGATTCAACAAGTAAATACATCATTTTGTTCTTCCTTTGATTCATGTAGCCAAAGTCTAGCGTTTTCACAGAGATAATGTAATAATGCTGATAGTGCAGTGACTTCCAGGTAGGGCGAATTTTCTTCACCAACCTCAGAATTCTGAACTGCATCTTGAAGGAAATTGAAACATTGATGCTTTCTAAACTAGAGAACAACATAATTAGGGTTAAGTATTAAGAATGTTCTTCGGGCAACCTGGGTGGCTCAGTGGTTTAGCGCTGCCTTCAGCCCTGAGCATGATCCTGGAGACCCTGGATCGAGTCCCACATCGGGCTACCTGCGTGGAGCCTGCTTCTCCTTCTGCCTTGTGTCTCTGCCTCTCTGTCTCTGTGTGTTTCTCATGAATAAATAAATAAATAAATAAATAAATAAATAAATAAATAAATAACCAACAAAAAAAGAATGTTCTTCAAGTTATAGTGCGTAGGATCAATGGTGGAGGAGACCAATTGTGATATTATTAGGTTAGTAAAGGATAAAAACAGCAAGAATGGGAAAGAATAATTGAAGCTGTAAACAGTGCCTAGCAAAAGACTGAAGCACTGTTAACTAGTTTCAGGAGGAAGAAACATTTCCGTGTTAGGATGACATAACTTAGAAGCAGGTATCAAACTGATATGCAGGGCAGGGAGAAGATACAGAAGATACAAACAGATGGTCTTGAGGTTTTGAGACATATTGCTCTATGTATCAAATTTTATTATTATAGTTGCCATGAAAACTATGATGATAAAAATTGAAGGTGCTTTGCAAATAAAAATGGAAAATAATTTTGTACATGTGGTACGTAAGACAATATTTTTAAAAATAAGTATCACTGCTAACTATAAGAAATTAAGTAGAGTGGTTTTCCTAACTATAATTTATGCTCCATTGAAAGAGAAGCAGCCTCTGTATATTCACTATTATATCCCTAGACTCAGAGTACTTGACATCTAGTAGATAGGTACTCCAGTATTTAATGAATTAGTGGTTCTGTTGGAGCGAATAAACGGAATATGTTAAATCAAGAAGGAAACTTAGAAATTGGGTAATTCAGATTGAACCTTTTTGACAGATTATTTTTCTTTAACATATTAGATTCTGAAGTCCCAAGCAGAATACAGAGCTGCTTCTCTCTCTGCCTATGTTTCTGCCTTTCTCTGTCTCACATGAATAAATAAAATCTTTAAAAAATAAACATAAAATTTTTCAAAATGGAGCTAAAGTGTTTCCTGCTCCAGAACTATGTATGATTCAGTGGCTTTTTGTCTATACTGTCATTTTATTGTTTTGAACAATTCCTTATTTGATAAACAGAACCATTCAGAATCTCCATATTCAGTATCTTAGAATATTTTTTTACTTTTTCTATAGAGGATCTAAGAAAAGAAAGTGATGTAAAACATGGATGGATGAGTGAATTATTGTCTCATCAGTGCAATTAATATGCCCCTTATGTTTCAGAGTAAGTGATTTAATACAAAATATACTTCAAGGGGCCCTGGGGTGGCTCAGTGTCAGACCCTTTGTTGTAAAAAATTATTTATTTATTTGAGAGAGAGAGTGTGTGTGAACAGGAGTCAGGGGAGGGGCAGAGGGAGACAAAAAGGGAGAAGCAGACTCCCCGCTGAACATGGAACCATATGGACTCTTGATTTTGGCTCAGGTCATGACCTCAGAGTCATGAGATTGAGCCCTGCATTGGGCTCCTGGATCAGTCCAGAGTTAGCTTGAAGTTCTTATTCCCCCCTTCTTTTGCCGTCCCCCAAACCCCCATACACATGCACTCTATCTCTCTCAAATTAATTAATTAATTAATTAATTAATTAATATTTTTAAAAATGCAAGATAATAGTGTATTAATTTGTTTCTTAATTAAGAGTCAAATACCATGACCACCTTTTAAGTTTCAATTGCTCAATGTTAACATTTTTTTTTCATTTCAAGAAAACTTGTTTGATTTTCCATTGATCACTGTTTAAGATCTTGTGACATGATCTGAGTTTGTTTGGCTCTATGACAAATATCATTAATGGTTTTCTTTTTAAATTTATGTCACCTTTACTCATTCATAATCTTTGAACTACTCACTTTCAGTGAGATTAATAACTATCATTCCGTTCTCCTTTTAAAATTCTATAAACCAGAGGAAAATGGGCCAATCATCGATCTAGTAAGTCCCTGAATAAAGTACATGTCTTTTCATCCAATCCCCTAAGCAATTAATTTTATATTTTGCTTCTTGGCTCTAACATACTCATTTCTGTCTTCAAAATATAAAATGTATAGAATAGGACTTTTGTTGTTTGTGATTGTTTTAAATACTGAACTTTTTGTAAATACAATGCATAATTCTGAAGCCTCTCAAATGTAAATGAATCCTCTCTTTTATCCAGTGACATTTCTTATAAAAATGAGACATTTCATCATACTGCATGAAGAGAATCCCTTTCACCCTAGATGGAAGCATTTTGTCATCCTTTACAGCTCTTAACTTCTGAATAAAATTGAAACATTAAGATTTTTAAGCGATTATTTCATAATAACTATAGAGGTCTGTTTCAGTTTTCAAATATGTCAGATTCTCTCATTTTATCACATTTATTCAAGGGAGTAATATGACTGATCTCAAGGACTGTATCACCGCTTTTGTTTAGTAACACTCATAAGCATTTGGTTTATCTCCCTAATGTTATAATCATGTGTTCAATCTCAAGCCTGTTGAATAAGGGAAAGGAGGGAAGGAGGAAAGCAAGCAAGGAAGGAAGGAACGAAGGAACGAAGGAACAAAGGGTAGGGAAGGAGAGAGGGAGGGAAGAAGGGAGGAGCAATTGCATAATTACAAAAACACTGTAAGAGATTGATATGTTTGGTTTATTGTAATTGTATAAATCAGTGAAATAAACCTGGAACTGAGAATTTTAAGAGAATGGTATAATAGTCTTGATTCCATTAAAATAGATTTCAAATATAACTTCAAAACAAAAGAATGAGGGACACAGAATTTTGTGAGAGGACTAGGTATGTGGGGATGTAAGAGAATTAGCAAATTGATAGATTAGCGGAAAGATGTTGGCATGACATACATTGATTTCAGAAAACTAGTAAGAATTCCTTTGAGAAAACACTTGTGGACAAATGGTATCATGATCAAAAAACTCTAATGAATATTTACACATATTTTTTTGAACAACCTTTTTGTGTTGTGACAGTTTCCCTTATTATGAGTCCTACATTCCCAAGGTAGGATTTGAGTAACTCTGTCTCAGCTATTCTTGCCCTTAGGACATTGAATGTGAACTAGATTTTGTCAACCAGATACAGTAAAAATAGGCATTGGTTTGAAAGAGATCAACGTGAAAAAATCCATTCTGTTATATAGGTGGCAGAGTATGGGAAAAAACAACTCAAGCTTTCAAAATTAGCAATGGTAGAGATTGTGCTATAATTGTGCTATATTTGGGTTCTTGTGCTCAGTGATCTCTATGAAAGCTGCAATGCCAATCCTCAGTAGCAGTGCCATTATGCCATTATATCTGAAATTTGTCAAGCGGTGTAATATTTGTGTACTCTTTTCTGGTTGTGTAATCTTGGATGGTAATTCTCTGGTGCCATATTTCCAGAGAACCTGTAAAACATTTAGCACTCCCTATAAAATCATTTTGTATGTTTATAAATTAGAAAGGCTCTTATGGTCTAAGATCCAAGATCTCTGAATGAAACAAGGATCACATCTTATTTGACACAAACCATATAGAAAACTTGCTGCTTGCCTATTCATGAACTACTGCTACAAAGTTTTATTCATTTCCTACTAATCTCTCTTTTCCCTCTTATGTCAACAATAATTGTGGCTCAAATATTTTTCTCCCATACTCCTCTTTCTTTTCTTCATTCCTACTATTCACACTAAAGAATTTTCCATTTTTAAACCTGAGATAGTTTGTGTGCAATTTCAGTTGGAAAGTTCTTCTCTAAAACCAGACAATGGAGACAAAAGCCAACAGTCACCTAGTCCTTAAAGAAAAACAGAAATTATGGTAATTATTAGCTATTTCATTTAGAGACAAATACATGAGGATTTATATTGAACAAAGCAACATTTATAGAATACAATCAGGGAAATAAACACAAACGCACAGGTTTTCCCTATCTCAAAACAAACAAAAGGACAGTAAACAAACTTTGAAATCTAGTTAGTGCTAAAGTATTTAAGGGTAAAATATTGTGAGAGAGGAAAAATTCTCCTCCACCTTCTTTGGATCTCTGGCTGAGCCTAAGAGTTGAACTGACATAAGACAGATAAACAAGAAAAAAAGCATACAAATTTTATTGAACTGTTGAGACATTTCCATGGGAGACCTCACAAGAAAATGAAGACCCCAAGAAAGAACCAGAGCAGGAACTTTTATGTCATTTATTTTTTTAAGATTATTTATTTATTTATTCATGAGAGACACAAAGAGAGAGGCAGAGACATAAACAGAGGGAGAAGCAGGCTCCTCACAGGGAGCCTGATGTAGGACTCCATCCTGGACCCCAGGATCATGCCCTGAGCCAAAGGCAAACACTCAACTGCTGAGCCACCCAGGCAGGCATCCCTTTTATGTCGTTTAGACAAATAAACAATATATATGGAACTAATTAACAAAACAAAGGTGTCAGGACCCTGGGTAGTAAATGGTGGAGAAGTAACAGGGACTGTTTGTGCAACCTTCTCAGTCCTAAAAACCCTGTCCGGTGATAAGCGTGCTGCGTCTCTTCCTCCTGGTACAGGAAGAGTACCTTTCACATGGGACATTTATCTCTGTTGTCAGGGAAGAAGGGCAAAAGAGGGGAAGGTCAGAGCCACCTTCCCGCTTCTGCCATTTTCATTAACTCCTTCAGCTTAAGGTATTTAATATGCTGGTGCCATGTTTTGGGATAGCATGCCCTAAACCTCATCTTTGACTACATATTCCTTAAATATATTCATCAAAACTACATGGCAATATTGACAGAGGGATGAATTGAGAGATGAATAAATGGAGAGCTTTTTAATAAACTAAATACTGCAAAAATTTATTGTAGAATCTAGGGAGTAGGTATATGAATATTGTACAATTCTTTCACTTTGTGAATGTTTGAGATTTTTAATAGTACACTTTTTGAGGAAGATGTCATTTAAAAAGCAATAAAAACAGCTCTGTATTATATAAAAATAAATGTCCAACATCATGACCTATACTTAATGCAGCAAGAAAATTTTTACTTGATTTAGTTTTTCAATATAAGACGTTAGACAACTATATAACCATGGTAGGGAAAAAAGTAAAAAATGCTTTAAGAGAATTAAATGAATAATCTTAATAGATTATGATATCTGTTATTAGTGTCCTTGCATATTTAACAATTCGTTGTTGCCATAAAATGTATATTTTCCCACTATACTGAAATAGTAACCCTGTCTCTCTCAATTGGAGATCAGGATTAGGATGAAAGATTCCTTACTTTTAAACTAAATTTAAAAAAAAAAGAAAACTGGCTTGAGTCTTAGAAGTCCATAATTAAAACTTTCTTAATTTTAAACTTGAACA
>NC_049232.1:42141176-42193240 GCF_011100685.1 Canis lupus familiaris
CAGATATCGATTAAATCATCTCCTCTTTCAGGACCCTTGGGTATTTAGATTACGCTATCTTTGGAGTCTTGTTCTGGCACTCAATCAATGCATGCAAGAGAATATGTTGTATATCATATTTAGCAGACTAAGCTCTCTGAGGAAAGGATTAGTGAATAGTTACTGAGTACATTTTAAAAGCAGATTTTTCTCTGTTATCTATGTCTATTCTTGGAACATATAACCGGATATGTTCAAAATACAGATGCAAAAAGGAGAGATGTCCTAAATAAAGTGTATTCATCTGATCTGCATATTTTGAAAGACTCAATTCTTCCCTGCTTTCACATTTTATTTTTATATTTTAATTGAAGCTTTGCATAATTTAAGAGTGAGATGGATAATCAATACAAAGATCAATTCAGCACTAATCCATGCATGAGATCACTAAGGTTGTCTTGGTAAAAGCTGCAGAAAACTAGTTTAGTGTCTCCAATGAAGATAATCTATTAAGACAGCTTTTAATAACATACAAGCAAGTAAGAATGAAAATCAGAGGAAGAACACAATCTTATGTGAAATTAAAAAGTGGTAATTTTATGTAGTATAAAATTATATATACTAACAAATTGGAATTCCAGTAAAGAAAATGCAAGTCCTATGTAGCCCCCACCATATTCTATTTCTGATCTGGTATTCTCTGAATCCTTCCACCACAGGGCCACTCATCTGAAAGCACTCTCACCTTGATTCATTGTTAAAGAGAGAAAGTGGCCTCCTGTTTGAGGTAGATATATAATAGGGGCATTCTGCTGCTAACCACGTAGGAAGAGACTATTCTGACATTAGCTACTCTCTTCACTGACCATTAGATTTCTATATTCACTGGCAGGAGAAGGAATTCCATGACAACAAATGGCATAGCTGACTCTCAACTCAGGAATCATATCTCAAGAGTTTTGAGTAGTAAGATTGCATGCCAGTGTGAACTAGATGCCCCTTTTTTTCATATATTACATAGAAAAATAAATATATATATTTTAATAAAATATAATGAGGGATCCCTGGGTGGCGCAGCGGTTTAGCGCCTGCCTTTGGCCCAGGGCACGATCCTGGAGACCCGGGATCGAATCCCACATCAGGCTCCCGGTGCATGGGGCCTGTTCCTCCCTCTACCTGTGTTTCTGCCTCTCTCTCTCTCTGTGTGTGTGTGACTATCATAAATAGAAATTAAAAAAATATATATAATGAAAAAATATATAATGAAATTTCATTTTGTTGTGTATAAAATGTGATATAGGAGAATTTGCCTACCAATATTCTAATATTGTTGCACTTGTGTATACAATACAAATTAAATATTTCAAAAATGTAATAGCTACAGAAATGGAAACTATTTCGTGGTTTCTAGGTGTTAAAATGGAATACAGTGGGAAAAGAGCAGATGTGGTTATTGAAGAGCAGTAAGAGGGATTCTTGTGGTGTGTGGAAGTACTATTCTTCATCTTGGCTGGGGGTGAACACATTAACCCACACATGAGATAAAGTTGTATAGAGCTAAATACATATGTACGTACATACCCCCACATACATACACACAAATACAAATCAGTTACAAGTAAAACTGAGAAAATCTGAATAAGATCAATGGATTGTATTAATGTCAATATCCTGGTAGTAAAATTGTACTATGGTTTGGCAAGATGTTATTATTGAAGGAAACCAGCAAAAAGTACTCAGGATGTCTCAGCATTATATATTACAACTACATGTGAATCTATAATATCTTAAAATAAACATTTTAAAGAATATAGAAATGTTCTGGTTTCTGGTCTAGGTTGCAAGGAGCTTGGAAGGCCTTGCTTCCATCTTCACAATTAGAAAAAAGCTGAGTAAACTGAGAAACAGCAACTCTTCTGAGATCTTGTAGAGAATAGAAACCACATGGCCAACTGCTACCCACACATCAGTAATATAAACAGGGAGATAGAGAGAATCACAGCTTACCAGAGTAGTAGTCCATGGACAGAAGCCATTGCTGGAGCCAGTACAGGGTTAAGAAAACTTAAAATACAATTAATGAATTGCTGGAGGTTCCATGTGGACAAGCTTGAAAATTAAAATTCTGGGGACAGTCAGTCATAGGAGCCCCCACACTTCCCAAAGTTTGCTTTTAGGAGCCCTACCAGGTTATTCACAGTGAAGATTAATGGAAAATGCTCTTACACTTCCAATAGGAAGAAGACAAAAGTCATCGTTTTGAAATATGGCCAGAATACTATGCATTCTTTAACAAGGCCTGGCACAGGGAAACTATTTTTAAAAACCCTAACTAATTGAGATGTTACCAGAGTCTAACTGACTTATGTGAAGGGAAATATATAATTTTAGCACCCCCTACTCTAGTCTTCCAGGTGGGGAAGGGAAATAATCCAACTCCAGATGCCTCTGGCCCTCTTGCTTCACCTACAGGGACAAATAAAACAAAGCTGAGACACACTTAGGAAGGTCATAGACCAAGAATACAGACTCACTAAAAGAATGATACCTAATCATAAGACTATAAAACATTTCTCTTCTCCCATATCTTTCCATCACCTCCCATACCTTTCCATCTCATCTCCCATATTCTCTGTCACCTTGGATAATAACAGAGTAATACAATGGAAGAAACTGAACATCTTGGGCATCATTTAAGAAATCTCTAGGGAAATCCAAAGACAACAGAGGAGACAAAAACAAAGACCCCTGAAGTGCCTCTGACACTACAGCTAGGACAGTGAACGCAGCTTAATTCCTAGTCAGATCAGCATAAAGCCTCACACTAAAGACTTATTTACCTTGGTTCCTCTTTCCTGATACACCATATCAGGCTTTCAGCAAAAGATTACAAGGCACATTGGAGAGACAAAATGTACAGTCTGAAAAGACAAACTAATTGGAAAGAGAGAAAGGAACAAAAGAAATGTTTGAAGTGATAATAATAGAACACGTTCCCAAATTAATAACAGGCACCAAAACATCATAAATACCCCAAACATCTATACTTATGCTTATTATATTCAAACCGGAGAAAATCAATGGCTAAGAAGATTTTGAAAGAAGCCAGGGACAGAAAAATATATGTAATATAGAGTAGCAAGGATAATAATTATATTGGACTTCTCTTTAGATACCATGCACACAAGAAGAGAGTAAAGTAAAATATTTTAAGTATTGGAAGAAGAAACTACCAACCTAGAATTCTGTATCCAGTGAAATTACCCTTGAAAAGTAAAGGAGAAATAAAGACTTTCTCAAACAAATAAAAATTGAGTGAACTTATTACCAGAAAGAAATGTTACAGAAGTTCTTCAGAGAGGCTCAACTCTACATAAAGAAAAGAAGATCATTAGAAAAGAAATATGTGAAGATAAAATATAACCTTTTAAATTTTTATTCTTAATTTATCTTTCAAATAACATGGATAGTAAAGAATATTATGAAAAGCTCTGTGCCCACAACTTTGATAACTTAGATGAAATGGACCAACTCCTTGAAAGATACAATCTATGAAAACCAACGCAAGGATAAATAGATAATCTGAATCGTCCTATATCTTTTAAAGAAATTGAATTAATATTTAACAACCTTCCAAAGCACCATGCCCTAATGAGCTCACTGGTGAATTCTACCAAATATTTAAAGAAGGAATTATACCAATTCTCTATACTCTCTTTTGAAAAATAGAATCAAAGGGGAAACTTCCTAATTCACCATGAGGCCAGCATTACTTTTTTTTATTAATACCAGAAAAAGACTTAAAGAAAATAATACTACAGATCAATATCTCTCATAAAGATAGATGCAAAAATCCTCAACAAAATTAGCAAATTGAATTGAACCATGTATAAAAACGATTACATACCACAAACACATGTGATTTATCCCAAACATGTAAGGCTTGTTAACATCTAAAAAACAATTTATATAACTAACTAAATAGACTAAAGAAGAAAAGTCAGTTGATCATATCAACAGTTGTAGAAAAGCATTTGACAAAATTCAACACCCCATTCATGACAAAAACTATCAGCAAACTACAGTAAAAGGGAACTTCCTCTCAACCTGACAAAGAATACGTACAAATCACCTAGAGCTAACATTATACTTAATAGTGAGAAACTAAATGCTTTATTGTTAAAATCAGGATCAAGCCAAGTATGTCGCCTACACCACTGCTTTTCAACCTTGTCCTGTAAGGTCTAACTAATACAATAAGACAAGGAAAAAGTGATAACAGAACACAGACTGGGAAGGAAGTAATAAAACAATCTTGATTTGCGAATGACATGATTTCTCTGTGGAAAATCCCAAAGAATCAAATCTAAAGGTGTTAAGACTAGTAATTTATTATAGCAAGTTTTAAAGGTACAAGGTTAATTTATGAAGATAATTGCTTTCTTATATAATAGCAGTAAACAATTGGAATTTAAAATTAAAAATACAATACCACTTAATTAGCACCAAAAATGTGGAAGTACTGAGTTGTAAATCTAATAAATATTTATAGATTTTTGTATGAAGAAGATGATGAAATTCTGATTAAAAAAATGAAAAGAAAAAAAAATGAAAAGATCTACATAAATGGAGAGAGATTCTGTACCGATGGATATGAAGACTCAATATTATTATGATAGTGATTTTTTCCTACTTGATGTATAGCTTCAGTGCATTGTTAATTTGAATCCCAATAAGTTAATTAATGGATATTAACAAACTGTTTCAGAAGTTCATATGGCAAGGCAAACAACTCAGCAGCCCACAAAATATTGAAGGGCAAGAACAAAGTTAAGAGACTGAAATTACTCCAACTTAAAGACTTACTTTACAGCAGTCATCAAGAGAGTATGATATTGGTGAAAGTATAGGCAAAAAATGGAATGGAATAGAACAGAAAGCCTAGAAATTGCCCCATCCAAATACAGTCAACTGATTAACAAAGGATCTCCATTTGATGGAGAAAGGACAGCTTATCAACCACTGATTGAAACAACTGCAAAGTTGATTACATTGATGAGTTTTAGAGAAAACACCAAAAGTATGATTTATGAAAGAGGAAAACTGATAATTTGGACTTACTTCATAACAATTGAAAATTTTTGTTCTATGAAAGACTGTTGGGAGGAATGAAAGCACAACTTACAGAGTGGGAGAAAATATTTTCTTTTTTTTTTTTTTTTTTTTTTTAGAAAATATTTTCCATACACATATCTGATGAAGGCTTGGTATCCAAAATATGCAAAGAGCTCTTAGTCCTTAGCAATAAAAAAGCAAACAACCCAATTAATAAATGGACAAAAGATCTAAGCAGATACCTCATCAAAATATAGACAGATGGCAAATAAGCATATGAAAGATATTCAATAACATATGTCATTAGTGAATTGTAAAATAAAATACCAATGATATACCTCTCTACACCTATTAGAACAGCTAAAATCCAAAACACTGACAATAAAAAATGCTGGTCAGGATTTGGAGCAACAGGAACTTGCCTTCATTGCTAGTGGGAAGAGCCACTTGGGACAACAATTTGGCAGTTTCTTACAAAGCTAAATGGACTCTTGCCATATGACCAAGAATTATACTCCTTGGTATTCACCCAAATGAGTTTAAAATGTATCATCACACAAAAAGCTGTACAGGAGTGTTATAAATAACAGCTTTGTTCAGAATGGCCAAACTTTGAAGCAATCAAGATACTCTTTAATAGGAATGGGATAAACAAACTGGTATATCTATACAATGGAATATTACTCAGTGACAAAAACAAATAAGCTATCAAACATTGAAAAACATGGAGGAACCTTAAATGCATATTGCTAAGTGAAAGAAGCCCTTCTGAAAAGCCACATATTGTACAATTCCAACTGCATAACATTCCGGAAAAGGCAAAACTATGGAGATGGTAAAAGATTAGTGGTTGCTTGTGGCTGAATAGAAGAGAGATGAGTAAGTAGAGCAAAGGGGATTTTTTTAGGACAGTGAAACTATTTTTGTGATACTAAAATTGGTGAATGCATGTTATTAAACATTTGTCAAAATCACAGAATATGTGACACAAAGTGGATCCAAATATAAACTGTGAATTTATTTAATAATAATAGATCAATATTGCCTCATCAGTTTAACATATATACCACACTAATGCAAGATGTTAATATTAAGAGGAATTGTAAAATTAGGGTGACAAAACATGAAAACTCCTAACTCTGGGAAATGAACAAGGGGAAGTGGATGGGGAGGCGGGTGGGGGGATGGGGTGACTGGATAATGGGCACTGAGGAGGGTACTTGAGGGGATGAGCACTGGGTGTTATACTATATGTTGGCAAATCGAACTTCAATGAAAATATGTATGTAGAACATAAAAAATAGAGGAATTGTGTGTTGGGAGAGTGGTGAGGGGATATTTGTAAGCTCACTATTCTTTTTGATCAATTTTTCTGTAGATGTAAAATGGCTCTAAAAAATCAGGTCTATAAAAAAGTGTAGTAGCTTAAATTTCACATTATATAGGAAATTATAGGAAGTTAAAGGATTATACCCCTCAGCAAGTACTTGATGATACATACCAGAACTCTTTGTTTATGAGATCTTGAGAAAGATAATATTTTTCATATAACACCTTTACACAGATAAACAGACTAAGCAAACCTATAAATCAAATTACTGCTAATAAAGAAAAAGCTTGATACTTGATATTGTGGATACAGAAGAAAAGGGCACAGCTGTTAAAATATGCATTATAATATTTAAAAATTGTTTCTATTCTTTATTGTGAAACATTTTCTCAGAACATGTTTAGTTTGATGATTTTTAAAAATTGGAAAAATAGAATTAAAAACATCACATATAGTGTAGGGAAAATAATTAAGAAACATATTTAGTCTCATAAAGTAAGATAGATATTTCCACCCCTAAATCTTTCATGAAAATGCAAGATTCTGTTTCAAAGAAGCATCAGGTAATAGGGTATAGATTCAAATCCAGCATATTTTCTCACAAGTTAGTTTTTTTCTACCTTCTGTGGACCAAGAGAGATGACATGTATTGAGAATTTATGCCAATCTCTAACACTATGTAATTTAATATGATTTTATTTCAGCATCACAAAAGTGCTGAAAAATGAGTTGTTTCTTTTAAGCAGATGAAAAAGCTCAGTGTTTGTGAGCACAGGATTTAAAATCTAACTTATTTGACCTTTAAAAGGTATATTTAACCATTATTCCCTGATTCTTTAGTAATTTATTTAATTAATAATGACTAATCTTAGTTTTATGTACAACAAATTACATTCTTTAGAATCTGCCGTGAGCTAAACTTATTTTTGTACAAACAAACCTGAAAGTCAATAAAGCCACAAACCCACATCAAGGTAAGAGATTCTAGAAACAATCACTATTTAAAAATAAAAATTAATGCTACAGAAAAGTTGATCTCATATTATTAGTATTATAAATTATATAAAATTGGGTCTATAAATTCATTACACACAAAAAAACCAACTGCCGTAGAGACTCTTAACTACAGGAAACGAAGTGAGGGTTGTTGGAGGGGAGGTGGATAGTGGGATGTGGTAACTGGGTGATGGGCATTAAGGTAGGCACGTGATGTAATGAGCACTGGGTGTTATATGCAACTGGTGAATAACTGAACGCTACATCTGAAACTAACGATATGCTATATGTTAATTCATTGGATTTAAATAAAATAAGATAAAAAATCAACTGCAAGTAGATTAAAGATTTGGATGTTAAATTTTTCTTAAATGTCAACTTTTAAAAGAATATAAAACAAATTTATGTTGTAATAGTGCAATTATCTATTGCTACGCAACAAACTACTCTAAAATGTAGTGGTTTAAAATAGCAATTGATTGTTCTCTCTACAGCTGGGTAGTTCTCTCTTGAGATCTCTTATTGTGGTTATGGACAGAGAGTGGATGGGCTGGAGTTTTCTGAAGCCTTCACTTGGCGAGACACCTAAGATGGCTCACTGACCTGAACAGTTACTGATTCTGACTTTGGTAGGGAGCTCAGTAGAATCTATCCCCTCAGAGTGCCTAAAGACGGCGCCCCTTGTGGCTCGGGCTTCTCAGAGCCCGATGGCTGGGATCTGGAAGTTAAATGTCCCAAGAGGGAACATTCCAAGAGACTCATTCTGTGTCCTAGCCACAGAAATTCTGGAAGGTCACTTCTGCTCAGAAAGTTGCTAAGGCCAGGCCAACCTAGATTAAAGGTCAAGAAAATCATACTCTAATTCTTGATCGGAGAAGGATGAGCTCATATTACAGAAAAGTATGTGGGATGAGACTTTTTGTTGTGCTTCTCTTTGGAAAATGCAATATGCCACTGATAGAGAAGGAGTCCTTAGTTAGATAAAACAAAAGTACTAATTAAAAAGAATATATACAACTACATTAAAATTAAGACTTTAGGTTCATTAAGGTACAATCATGTTATAAAACAATTACTATTATCTTTAAAATGTGAACCTTCCTGCATACATATCCTGTAACTCAAAAATTCCTTACTTGGGTATCTAGCTTCAAAAGACACACATTAATATTTAGGAGATATTTTGTGATACTACAATTGGTGAATGCATGTCATTAAACATTTTTATTAACATAAGAATGTTAATAAGACTTTGTCCATAACAGCAAAAACCTTTGGAAAAACTGAATGCTAATTAAAAATGGATAAATAATTTGTGATATATTCAATCCCATAATGAGTTACTATAGTAGTGAATCGAGGAATATCAGTACTGTATTAGCATTAATAAAATATTGAGAAAAATGAAGTCCAGAAGACTATGTGGTATAATACTAATTTTATAAAGTTAAAAAATAAGCACAACTAAGGAACGTATTGCCAAAAACCTTAATAATCAAGATAAATAACATTTTAATGTAAAATTAAAAAATAAAGATTAGTGTAAAAACTCAATGATAAAATATCAAAAATGTAAATAGAGACATAATCAGATTATACAGTGGCATGTCTAGTCATATTGAAGTCTGAGGCAAACAGAAATCTTTAAATTGATAAATTAGATGTTAAATTAGTAAATCTCACCCCTCTCATTTTATTTATTTATATTTTTAAAGATTTTACTTATTTATTCATGAGAGACACAGAGAGAGAGAGGCAGAGACACCGGCAAAAGGAGAAGCAGGCTCCATGCAAGGAGCCCCATGTGGGACTCCTTCCCAAGACTCTGGGCTCGCGCCCTGTGCCGAAGGCAGACGATGCTCAACCGTTGAGCCATCCAGGCATCCCTCACCTCTCTCATTTTAAACACAATTCTGTTGGTATCAATTAAATTAAAAAATGTACATTACTTTTTTTTTTAATTTTTATTTATTTATGATAGTCACAGAGAGAGAAAGAGAGAGGCAGAGACATAGGCAGAGGGAGAAGCAGGCTCCATGCACCAGAAGCCCGATGTGGGATTCGATCCCGGGTCTCCAGGATCACGCCCTGGGCCAAAGGCAGGCGCCAAACCGCTGCGCCACCCAGGGATCCCTGTACATTACTTTTGATACAGCAAACATATTCCCAAGAATCTATTATAAAGGAATATTTGCATATGTACACAAAGGTATGTATACAGTGACATTATCTGCAATAGATACACTGATAATCATTGAAACATTATAAAACCTTCAATATAAAAGAAAATAAGTAATATATAAAATCAACAAATTATTGGTACATAAAACAATATCCAAAGCATATTACTAAATAACAAAGTCTAAAATGTGAATTATATTGTCCTGTACTTTTTTATTTACGCATATACAGAAAAATTAACTAGAAAAAGCTAATGAAACTCTTAACAACTGTTACCTATGGGGAAAAGACTGACAAAGTTAGGGGAAGAGGAACATTCCCATTCTTCTCGATGACTTAAATCTCATTGGAACTTTTTACAAGGGGATATATTACTTGATAATTAAAAAGAATAACCATGAATTAGCATTATAAGGCAAAGAAATTGCAAAAAAAAATAGTGGCAACGAGTAATACTGAATTAGAATACTTTTGCTGATCACTTGTGATCAAATGACATTTCATGGAAACCACATCACTTACTAAATTCATCTCATTTACTAGGTTTGGTTCTAGAGCAGAAAAGTTCAAGACAGCTTTTGGCTTTTAAAAGTGAACCAACACTCTTCTTGAGTGTTGGGATGTATTTAACAACTTTGTCAGAGTTCTGTATCTGGCCCAGGAGATGGGTCCCCTCATTCCTTACCAGTATTTGTATATCTATGATAATAATGAGATTAAACATAAGCACAAGTGGTCCCCACTTTTCTTATAAAAAAATTAAGCTTTTGACACATTATCATTTTTCCCCCTAACTTATTTTGGTAAAGGAAGTCAGAGCCTAAATTTGAGGAAGGAAAAATCTCAATGATTTGAAGTCTTTTTGTAATACAGTTTGCTGTAAACCTAGAAATTCATAATTTCAATTATTCACCTTGGCTACTACTATTACTACTAATATAAACAACACTCATAGATTTATAATTCAATGGAAATTCTAGAGTTTTCACTGATAAACTTTTAGTAAGATACAAAAGAAAATAATATGAGAATAAGATGGAAACCACCCTAGTCACTCCTATTTCTTTTAGGAAAGGAATACAATTTCTGCAGTTTTTGTAGAACGGCAGATACCAGTCTAAATGTGTAGTAGAAACTGGGACCCCCAGTTATTTCAGTAACCGAGAGGAGCAATTTCCTTGTTTCTACAGAATCTCAGGGAGGAAAACATGAGGGGAAATGGAGATTAAATTAGTGAGATGAGAAAGACTGGAAGGTATATGACACCTTCACATTCAAAGTCACATTGCCTAGGGTCATAGAAATCTTCAGTAAAATTATCAAATAAATTTCTTTGAGGGAATTAATGACAAGGCTGGAATTTACATCCAGATTGATTTGAGGTAGAATAGAGGCAGTAAATGCATACTGATAACAAGAGGCCCAAGAGAGAAAAAATTAGAAGTGATTTCCTAGAATTCACAGAATTTACAAGATTGTGTAATGTCAATGCACATCAAGTTTAGCCAGATGTCCAATGGCTGGGGGATGCCCAGGCAGCACTTGAGTTACTATGCTATTAAAAATGTCTAAATACTATGCACATATATAATTTTCCCTCTTCCTAGCATTGGAAAGTTCCAAAGTGATGTGTCTGTATGTAATTAAAATAACCACATGTTACCTGACCACTCCCAAATTTAAATAACTCTTAGCTGCAGTCTACAAAAGCACATGGAAATATACCCAGATCAAATAAGATTGATTAGAAAGAGGATTAGTTGGATGTCTATGACACTATTTATTATTTCCTGAGGAGCTTGTTTTCCCCATTTGATTGATTGATTGATTGATTGATTGAGATAGAGAAAGAGAGAGAGAGAGAGAGAGAGAAAGCAAGTTTCCAAGAGGGGGAGAGGCAGAGCGACAGAGTCCTCCAGCTGACTCCACTCTGAGCACGGAGCCCAACTGGGTCTCTATCTCATTACCCTGAGGTCATGATCTGAACCAGGAGTCCATCTCAACTGATGAGCCACCCAGGTGCCTCTCCGAAGCCTCTTTTTCTTTCTTTTCTTTCTTTCTTTCTTTCTTTCTTTCTTTCTTTCTTTCTTTCTTTCTTTCTTTCTTTCTTTCTTTCTTTCTTTCTTTCTTTCTTTTCTTCTTTTTTATATTGTATTTATTCATGAGAGACACACAGAGAGAGGCAGGGACATAGGCAGAGGGAGAAGCAGGCTCCATGCAGGGAGCCTGATGTGGGACTCGATCCCAGGACCCTGGGATCAGACCCTGACCTGAAGGCAGACGCTCAACCGCTGAGCCAGCAGGAGTCCTTAAAGCCTTTTATAATGCTTCCAGGTCATATTTCATGCCACATACTAGGTATTCATGTGCTACCCAGTACAATAAATAACCCAAGTTTGCGCTTAGCGCTTCTGACTTTAAATTCCTATTTTGCGGTGGGCTGGCTATGTGACCATGCACGTATTACTTCCCTGAGTCTCAGTTTCCTAGTCTACAAAATGGAGAAAGACTATCTATCTCACATGGATATTGTAACAGTTAAACTTGATAATTTTATAAAACTGTTTTACACAGTGTCTAACACAGTAAGTAGTAGCCAAGAAGCAGTAACTATTATATGTTTGGTCAAGTTATAGCTGGTATACATAGGCTATGAGTCCATCCTTTCCTGTTTTTCTGTATGGGAGGGAGCCTAACATTTTTATAAGTGTCATACTAAAACTACATTTTACATCATACACCTATGTTCATCTGTCTATCATCTATCTATCATCTATCATCGATCATCTTTGTCTCTATGCGTTTTTAATTTTCTATTGCTTATTCATCCATCTATTTGCCATTTACTTGTTTAACTGAAGTTCATATCTGTATATATCTCATCCTACATTATCAGATTCCTAAGAGGTGACACTGGTTATTCTCAGACTCCTATTTCCATGTCCATTGAACTCAAAGCTAACATATATAGAATAAGGAAAGGAGGCCAGAGAACAAATCAAAGAGTAGTTTGGAAACATTTCCTTTGGTCCAATACAAATGGATTGTATTTGGAGTGAAGTTTACATTGACAACAATCACTTCAACAGCAAAGGATGTTTTGTTCCTTTTTACTCAATTGTTATACTTGGAAAGAAATGGGGAAAAATATATATCTTTTATTTTTTCCAGACCATCAACACTTGTATATAGTTAGTGCACTCACAGGTATAGATCTTGGGTTGGCCAGCTGTTCCCTGCATGTGGATAGTGGAGTAATGACTCTCTGGGTTCCATCAACCTCAACACATCTAAAAAAAAAAAAAATTGTGTCAGATTAACATGGCACCTGCTCTGTCAGATATGTCTCCAGATGTAGGGAGACATCTGGTTATGCAGCATAACCAAGTCCTTGACTCAATATTTCACTTACTCTGGTTTTGCTGTAAAGGACTTAAAAAAATAAATTCTTAAAAGAAACTCCTTAAAAATAGTACATATTTTCATTTTTAGAAACTATGGAATGCCACCAAAGATGTCATGATCCATAAAAAATGTACAAAATAATAGGCATCTAAAAAAATGCCTACGATTCTTTTCAGAAAGAGAGTAAATGCATTTTTCAAGGGCATTCTAGGTTATGAAATATGTTTTCTTATCTTTTTGCATGATTTTTCTTTAATTTCATGAAACATGTCCAATTGTACCTTAGATAAATTTGTGACTTCTCAAGAAATTGTCAGTTTCTACATACGAACAGTGCAGATTTGATTATTTAAAAACTGTAATAAAATATAATTTTTGAGGATGGGGGCTTATGAAAGCAGACAGAGAAAATATTATTCAAATTTTACTAGTTCCAGTTTGTGTAATTAAGATTTTATTAGTCAAGCATTCAGTGATGATATCCAGCACTTATATACAAATTAAGCAATACAGATTTCTGATATGCTCTTGCCGTTTGCTGATGCTGATGTAGCAGACTACATCATTTTAACATTTTAAAATTGAAGGAAAGCATGGTTTTACATTCTTTGAGTTTGCATAAGAAAGAAAAATTAACTTAAAAAGAGGTTAATTTATTGATCACCTCACTTGAAGAAAATAAACCTCAAAATTATCTTGAAATGTTTTGCATTTGTGATATGTAATTTTTCCCTTTCAGAAAAGAAACTCTCAAAAAAAAAACAAAAAAAAACTCTCAAAAATATATTTTTAAAATTTATTCATTAATAAAAGGTTCCTTTGGACCCAGAATAAACATTGATGATGCCATAAACACCTTGAAAGTACAGTAGACTTTACAGTAGGGTGAATGATGCTGCTACTGATCATAGTTAAAACAGATGCTCATCAGCTTCCCACTAATGAATTAGCAATGAATAATACATATTTTCACTACTATATCTATACTATTGCCTGGTATAGATATACACATATAATAAAAACTGTGTGGCCAGACAAAGGAATACCGCAAATCACATCCACTGTATAGTTGCACACTTTTGCAATAGCAAAAATCAGGAGATCAGTATGTATTTTAAAGTTACCTTCTGTGCTTGCTTCGGCAGCACATATACTAAAGTTACCTTCAGTGAAGCACTCCTACTTCCATCAATTTTTATCTCAACCCATCATCACATTCTGTGGATAGCTATGCTGATATTAGAATCCTTTCTCTTTCTCTAGTCAAAATGTTTTATATATTTTTGTCATTTTATGAATTTCCTGCTTTGGGAATAATTTTACTGTCAATTCATGAGAACTTTGAAATGTCATAAAACTTTTGGAAAGTATAGTACTAATAATTAATATTTAACCAGAAATACTTTTGGCAGTATCTTCTGGATGTGCAATTTCTTCATATAACATACATGAAGGCAAGAGGGGGAAATCTGTAAAATGAATAGAGTTTTGACAGCAAACACACATGCCACGTAGCTCATAGTTGTACACGTCATAATAGAAGCTTCTATAATATACAAACACACTGGAAAATGAAACACACAGGAACATGAAGCTATTAGGTAGTGCAGACTGTCACTTTTCATGTTAATAACAGAGTATTTTGTCAGTGAAACTCTGATGTATAAAACCACATTGCTAACAGATCTGTCACCCTTGGCCCTTCCTTTGTACTGTGCACATACATCTCACAATTCTCCAAAGGGCTTGCCTCCCCCATTTTAGCCCCTGATGAAATCTCCGAGCTGCCTTTTTCATCTGGAGCCTCTGTGCAAAACTGCGAATACTCCATCTTTCATCTCACCTGATAAGTGAGCCTTCCCCAAATCCCAGGTAACCGTTAGAGGACTTGAGGAATGCTCTGCGAGAAGGAAATCGTGAGAGCAGAAGGAAATTCTGCTCTTGAGGAAGGCCACTGAAAGAAAAAAATCAATCACGTGAATTAAGAGCTTTTGATGAATAAATAATTCATGCACACTAAATTAATTAACCGATTTTCAAGTCGGTCTTAGTATAGCATTCTAGACTCAGCTAGCATTGCACCAAGCGAAATGTAGTCATTTGGTTTTGCTTCATGCGGTTTTCATTGCAAAATGACAGCGCCGGATTGAAGGCTACCATTTCAGAGAATGTTGTAGCCAAAACCAGGTGGTTGGGCGCTCGCTTTCCAATGCATGAACCAAAGACGAGAACGACTATTTCTTCATGAACACTCTGACCACTGTATTTAATAGTGTTGACATTTACATAGATGGATGGCAGTGTAGTTGTTGAACATATACTGGGATGATTCCATAATCCTGTTTTAATTAGATGGATGTTGTGAGCATAGAAAAATCACAAGCTGCACTCCCTGTGGTGATGCCATACTGGCAAGGAATCAATCACCACGGCTCTGGTTGCCATAGAAACTGATAGCTCTTGCACCACCATCTAAGTGGCAAATGATTGGTGGTGTACTCATAACACAGGGAGAGCAATGAGTTTTTCTATCCTGTCCAGCAGCTGTGCCAGAGAGTTAATTAAAAGCAGAGAACATGAAATAAATCTAAATCTGTGAAGAAATGAAATGTACAGTACAAATTGAATTCCCGTGTCGAACAGAAATTAATATGCAGCGCAAACCACAGAGCTGCCTGAACAAGCCGCAGCTGGGAATCTTGGGAAATGTTGCCTCTGAGGCGGTTAGAGCTGAAATGTGGAGAGGGCACCTCCTTATCTTATTACCTAAACAAGCACTTTGTTCAGCATTTGTGTTGACTGATGCATGCAAATTGCAGCCTCAAATGCTAAGAGTTCCCGTTTCTAAGCAGGAAGGACAAAGCTTAACTAAGATTTAATTAACAAACTGTTAGCAACTGCAGTTTATCAGCTGTGAACACAATGTAAGTAAATGTTTCTACTCCTGTACTGGAATTCACCAGACAACCTCTGTGAAAGTCAATGTGTTTTTATTGATAAGCCACAAATTCGGAATTCATATTTCAAATATTGCAAGCTGAGGAGCAAGTACCTGAAATGCTTTTCCAAGAAATGAGAGGAGCTCAACACAGAAATAAAGTTTATTTTCCTTTTTCCAAAGAATGAGCTACAACACATCGGGCATGAAATATTTAGCTAGAGGGAGCCACGATTTCTTGGTTCAGTCCACCTCCATTCTAGGATTTCAGGGTTATCGTTTGGAAAAGTTAGCTTGTGCTAACCTGTTCTCTTGTGTGAATCCAACCACTCCCACTGGACAAGCGGAACGACCCAGGGATGACACTGTGTGTCTCTTCAGCTGCCAAATATGTGTGAGTTTATAGAGATCCAAGGAAGAAATAACATCTTAGATCAGGCAATGTACCCTTCTCCCCCAACTAGGAAAAAATCAGGTCCTCAGGGAGTGAGTGCGGCTGATGGTGGGAAAGCAAAAAACGCTGGCTGGTAGGACTTCAGAGTGCATGTCGTTATGAAACATTCATACGCACTTAATATCCATCTAATGAACTGCTAGAATTTCCCTTTTATCGAGATGTATTTTCATCTGACTCGTCCTCTATTTCTGCTGGGAACTGAATTGCTCCCCCAAGGAGAACTTGCACAATTCCTCCAATCACCCATTTCAAGCATATTTCCAATGTGATAAAACAATGAGGAAGCAAGCACCATGCTTCCATATACTTGCTTATGAAGATATGTCTGTATGAATCAGATTTCTTCATGCAGTTCAAAACTACTTGGTTTGAAAGTATCACATAGATGTCCATGACATATGGAGCAAAATTCCAAAGTAGTGTTTTCAAGATTACATATTTGGTGTCCTCAGAATTTCTTCTGACTTGCACTTTTACTACATGTACTTGGTTAAATGTGAGCTGCCATTATCAATGTTACTATTACTTATCATAAGTAAGATCCCTTATAGAAAGGCCATTGTTAGAAATACCTTTAGATCTTTAGATCTAAGTAGCTTTAGATCTAAGTATCTAGTATCAAGAAACTTTGTTTCTTCTGAAAAATAAATAATATGCCTTTGCAAAAGACTGTTAAAGTACACTATTTTATGCTCAGTCTCATGTGAAGCCCCAAAGCAATATATATCATATACTAAATTCAAGTACAAGACCAAACGTTGCAAAATAAGTTGCAAAATAAGTTTGTTGCAAACTAAGTTGCAAAATAAGTTTGTTGAAAACTTGTTCTGTAACTCTTAACCTCCTCATCACATCAAGGATGTAAAAAGGTTAGGAAGTGGGATGTTAAAAGATGATTCTTTGAGGAGAGTTGGTTGCTTGAGACAGCATCCCATAAGTGGGTTTCTCTCTTCATCTTGATTCAAAAGAGGAAAACTTTAAGAGGATCTCTTGGAAAAATTATGTTTCCTGAGAAATGGGGAAGCAAAAGTCAATTGATGTCCTACCAAGCCTAGGAAGTCTCAAGGGTGAGACTGGATGACTCATTATTCTCCCAGTAGAATAACAAAGAGATGGCCGTGTTGGAACAGGTGTTGTCAGAGCAAAGCACATATGAAAGTTTTCTGTGTACCATATGTAGACCACATCTAATAGAGAGCTGTCTTAAAGACTAGAGACTTTAAGAAGAAGATCATGTGAAGGGGAAAGGGTTAAGGCAATCCAGGTATTTCTTTAATGGAAGAATAAGGAGCACCTGGGTGGCTCAGTTGGTTAAGTAATCGACTCTTGGTTTCGGCTCAGGTCATGATCTCAGGAGCGTGAGATTGAGCCCCATGCGGGGCTCCACACTTAGCATGGAATCTGCTTGGGATTTTCTCTCTCCCCCTTTGCCCCACCCCCTTGCTCTCTTTCTTTCAAATAAATAAATAAATCCTTTTAAAAAATGGAAGAATAAAAACACTGACTATAACATATCTGTCCTTTTCCCAGTGATGCAAGGTTCTGAGAATCCACAGAATGTCCTAAAGAAAATGCATCATTTTGAAACACTTGAGTATCTCCTCTCCTTTTCTGCATCTTAATATAAAAGCAACCGCATCATTCTCCATTGAAATATAAACTGTGAACTCTTTGCTTATTTTTTAATTGTCTATGATGTTAAAAAACAAAATTCAGAGAGCCTGACACAGAATCACAATTTTAATCAAGTGTAAAATTCTTTGTCCTTCTTCCCTTTTCTCCAGCATCCTCAATTCAACTGATCTTGGAGCCAGACTCTAATTTGAGGGACCCAAGTAACATCATATGTCTAAAGAGTTAGTTATGAATCAAAGCAAAAAAACTCTTAAATAGAATGTGATCTATTCATATACCTGAAAAACATGTCTTCTTAAATATCTGAGTGATGAAAGTTGAGTTTAGAATTCTTGACACCTTTTTAGTCTATTGCTGGAAATTAGCAGCGTAGAGCCTACTGCTGACCTTCTGATATCTTGGGAGCATCTGCAGCCTCTCTCTATATATATTTCAGCTCCCTTCAGCACCTTGGAAATCTCAATTTGTAAGTATACTTACAAATACCCAGACCAAATGTCCAAGTTCCATCCACACTGTCACAGAGAGTTAGCCCCTGGGCACCCCCACTCCTCCCCCCACCCTCAATCTAAGGAATACTCATACCGGCAAAGCTCCCCTTCCTCAGGAAAGCGAACTCTGCCCAGGAAGAGCCCTGCACAGCCCATGGAATCAGACTTAGCATCATTTGATGAAGAATGACAGGGTCCTGGATACTCCCAAGCACAGTGAGGCTGGAGGATGCTGGTTCTGAAAACATATTTCTCTTCCATGTAGATAGTCTCTCTGTCCCATATGACAGGGCAAAACTAGAAGTCAGCCAACACGGGATCTCTGAAGCATAGGGTACACAGTGAGCTTCTGGGTCGAAGGGTCATACTGTCTAGAAGAATCAATAGCCATTATTAGCATAATGAAAAGAGAAAAATGAAAGGTGGAGAAAGAGAGTGGAAGTCAACCATGCCTTCCCTCCCACTAGCATGAGGCTCGCCTACAGCTTGTACAAACCTGTAAGGGGAGTAGCTATACCTTTGACATATTAATTCCTTTAGGCCTCTAAATTTCTAGATTAGACATTTAAAGGACTGACTGGAGGACCTTTTATCACCTGGTAGTGATTCAAAATTAATGAGATTTGCCCCTAATTCCATTCAAGGGGAGAGAAAAAAATTGCCTCACAGGAAAACGAAATATGTTGCTTATAAGTCAATCTACAAGCTCTGCTTCTTCAGAATATTTATAACAACTTTGTTCCCATAAACAATGAGATTTTTTTAGCTAATCATACCTTTGTTTTGCTTTTTGGGAATCTCACAGCCAAGTATGTATGCTAGTTTATTTACTACACAGGCTCTAATGGACTGTATGCCTGCATTTTAACTTTTTCTCTGGTCCGATCTCATGTTTCCATCTATATTGTTCTATATTCTAAGACTGCTAATGGCTCTATTTTATTCAGTGTTTGCATTTTCATAAGCTGTCCAAGATATTCTGGGATATAAAATATACACAGTCTGAGTATGGAAAAGGGAAAAAAGCAGGATCAGAGCAGATTGAAGCTAGGTGGACGTAAGGGCCACCAGCACTGTCTAAAGCTTCATGGAAAACTCAGGCATCATGAGGCCGATGACAGCATCTAAAGAGACCCCCTCTCACCAGCACGGAGTATGGCAGGTAAAATATAAATTATATTCAGCATGTATGCATTTATTCATTTAGTAAATATTTGCGACTGCTCCCTCTGTACCAATCACAGCATTTGTAGACAAAACATATTTGTTCTTTCCCACCATTGACTGGGAAGGAGAGAGACAATGCCAGCTTCCCAGGCTTGTGACTCGAATCCTTACACAGGGTGCAGACTCAGAAGCACCCTGCATTCGGCTTAATGTTTTCCTTTGCTGTCTTGAAATCCTAATGATTTTTGAACATGGGGAATTTTAATTTTCCCTGCAACTTACATTGCAGGCTGTATGTTCTAAATCTTTGCCTATGTACAGGTTCCCCCAAAACACTCTCGTCTCATCTGGATCTGGCATTCACGTATTTTATGCCCATGAATGGATTTAGGCTTCTTTGTTAAGACACAATGCTGGCCTATTATCTTGTCCCTATCAAAAATAAAAAAAGAACAGTTTGAAAATGTACACAAATCCTCTCCTGTGTCAGCAAGACTCCAAAATGACTTATTTAAATGATTATTTTGTAATGTGCTTCTGTTTGAAGAGAACAACTTTCATGGAAGAGAGAATTGTGCAAATTGAAAAAATTGTGAAGTCTGTTCTTAGCAATCTGCAGAGATGGCACTGCGTATTGCTCTTATTATCTTTTTTGACTTCAGCTGGGTAGTGCTCTCTAGCTATATCCTTGATCACAGACTTGAAACCTTAGGGAACATGAAATTCTCCCTCACATTTCTTAGCTATTCAGTTATGTACTTGTTCGTTTGCTTACTTATTTATTGCTATTCAGTTTTAACTAACATGTCCCAGGTACCCTTTACTCTTGCTACCTGTCTATGTATTCCTTCTGTGCTGGGCTGAAATTTATCTTTATATCCTCAATACCCACTGCAGGCAGGGCCTATAACCCAGAAATTACTTACTGAGTGATTGAAATAACTTCCCATGTTCTAGACTCAGATGAATGCTTTACATGTGCTATTTGATGAAATTCAATAGAAATGACTGCATTTCAACCTGTAAACTTTTATAAAATTCAGAAAGCTGTATTTGATCCCTTGTAATGCTCTCTTTGATGCCTTTGCAATTTTTTCTTAGTGATGCAATTCTAGTCCATCAGGGCTCTTCAAAAGCAGATTGGTGAGAGGAAGAAGTCAAACTGTACTGCAGGTTTACTCCTGCCTTGTCCAGTGAGTGTTTCATGCCTGGTTGACATACTCTTATCTCACACAATCACTGGGGGCAAGTTGTCTTGGGAAGGCCTTGGCCTTGAGCAAAGTGGTATTGTAGTCGAGGCAGACTCTGGAGGAGTGGAAAGCTGATTGCTAACTCCTTACTGCCCTTCTTGCAGCTGGGCAGCAAGTTCTTTCTTAAAATGAGAATTGGATGGCATATCCTCATGCCTACCACAGATTTGTATCATAACACCTCTTGGTCTACCTTCTTAGATTAAACAACCAGAATAACTAAATTCTGACGAAATGAAATTATGTCTGTACGGTGAACTGAGATGTTCACGATCTTCAAATCATCATGACAATTAGGGCAGCAATTATATTCTGTAAACACTGTGAAAAAGATTTCATGTTATATTTCCTTAGTCTAATTAAGGGTCTTTTCAACATTATATTGCCTGTTTACCAACAGTCTAAGTGAGGTATCTGTGAATATAATATTTTACCGCTATGTCATGATTCTCATGATCCTGGGTGGTTTCTATTAGACTTGTAGACTTTAGATAATCTCATTTGCTTCAAAATAGAACTGTTGCTGGCTTTGTTAGTCAAAAGAGATGTACTACTTGACTATCAATTTTATTATTATTTCTATTATTCTATTCTATTATCTTCCAAAAGGTATTATTTATTACATTCTCTAATTCTTTAAATTGCTTGTTTGAGTAGCTTCTAATATAAAACCAAACACTTTAATATAATCAAAGGTTTGCTTTCATAGCTATAACCTCACTACATAGAAAAGTTCCCGGTGCAAATTAAGAGGCAAAAAATATTTGTTAAATGACAAAATGTTTTTGAATAAGTGAATTAATGGGTTGGTGACACTTTGGAACATTCTTAATTAAATAAAGGTGTGAAGCAAGTATCAAAATAATGCTGTAGTACAGAACTGAGCATTGGCAAAGCCTCAAATTCTTTAGCTTTCTGAACAGACAATACTATAAAAGGAGCTTGCATTGTGTAATACACGTGAAAAAGTCCAAGGTATGTGCTGGGAGATGTTAGCCTTATGCTAAATATGATTTATCAACATGTTGTTGTAAGAACTAATGCTGGCATACTCTGGGGGTTTCCTAAAGATAGCACAGAATTCCAAAAAAAGATAATGGTAGCATCATATTTCTTTTCATTAGTTCAATAATATCTGAGGTCAGTGTATTTTAGGCTTTGACAAATGGGAATCAGTTTCTAGGATAGGAGAGGGATAGCACAATAACTGATATATAGAAGGATATTTCATTTAGAATATCATCTTCAAAAACCTCCCTAGAAGTGGGCCTTACAATTCCAGAAGAAGTCCAAAGGAAGTGTAAGATTCACACAAAATTTGGGGAGATCACTGTATATAACTTTCACCCTAGGAATAAACAATTAAAAAAAAGAAAAGTGGATGGTGGTAGGAGAAATTTCAGTAAGCTAGAATGAGGTGCGGCCACTAAAAATAATGTTTAAAAAGTTTTAAAGGGGGAGGAGCAAGATGGCGGAAGAGTAGGGTCCCCAAATCACCTGTCTCCACCAAACTACCTAGAAAACCTTCAAATTATCCTGAAAATCTATGAATTCGGCCTGAGATTTAAAGAGAGACCAGCTGGAAGGCTACAGTGAGAAGAGTTCGCGCTTCTATCAAGGTAGGAAGACGGGGAAAAAGAAATAAAGGAACAAAGGCCTCCAAGGGGGAGGGGCCCCGCGAGGAGCCGGGCTGAGGCCGGGGCGAGTGTCCCCAGGACAGGAGAGCCCCGTCCCGGAGGAGCAGGAGCTGCACCGACCTTCCCGGGCGGAAAGGGGCTCGCGGGGAGGTGGAGCAGGACCCAGGAGGGCGGGGATGCCCTCGGGCTCCCGGGGACACTAACAGACACCTGCGCCCCGGGAGATGCGCCGAGCTCCCTAAGGGCTGCAGCGCGCACAGCGGGACCCGGAGCAGCTCGGGGGGGCTCGGGCGGCGGCTCCGCGGAGGGGGCTGCGCGGCCCGGGAGCGCGAATCCAACAGCGCAGGCTCCGGAGCACAGGGCGCCGGGACACAGCCCAGGATCCCGCCTCCCCCGGGACAGGCAGAGGCCGGGAGGGCCCAGGACAGCGAGGACGCTCCTGCCCCAGCTGAGCACATCAGCGGCCCCGCCCCGGAGCCTCCAGGCCCTGCAGACTGAGAGCTCCAGAGTTCCTGCGGGGACTGAATCCAGGGCTCCAGAGCTGCCCCGCCACTGGGGCTGTTCCTCCTGCGGCCTCACGGGGTAAACACCCCCCACTGAGCCCTGCGCCAGGCAGGGGCACAGCAGCTCCCCCAACTGCTGACACCTGAAAATCAGCACAACAGGCCCCTCCCCCAGAACACCAGCTAGACGGACAACTTCCAGGGGAAGCCAAGGGACTTAAAGTACACAGAATCAGAAGATACTCCCCTGTGGTTCTTTTTTTTTTTTTTTTTTTTTTTTGGTTTTTTGTTTTGTTTTGTTTTGTTTTTGTTTTTGTTTTTTTTTGTTTTGTTTTGCTTTTTGATTTGTTTCCTTCCCCCACCCCCCCTTTTTTTCTCCTTTCTTTTTCTTTCTCTTTTTCTTCTTTTTTCTCTTTCTCTTTTCTTTCCTTCTTTCTCTCCTCTCTTTTTCTCTTTTTCCCAATACAACTTGCTTTTGGCCACTCTGCACTGAGCAAAATGACTAGAAGGAAAACCTCACCTCAAAAGAAAGAATCAGAAACAGTCCTCTCTCCCACAGAGTTACAAAATCTGGATTACAATTCAATGTCAGAAAGCCAATTCAGAAGCACTATTATACAGCTACTGGTGGCTCTAGAAAAAAGTATAAAGGACTCAAGAGACTTCATGACTGCAGAATTTAGAGCTAATCAGGCAGAAATTAAAAATCAATTGAATGAGATGCAATCCAAACTAGAAGTCCTAACGACGAGGGTTAACGAGGTGGAAGAACGAGTGAGTGACATAGAAGACAAGTTGATAGCAAAGAGGGAAACTGAGGAAAAAAGAGACAAACAATTAAAAGACCATGAAGATAGATTAAGGGAAATAAACAACAGCCTGAGGAAGAAAAACCTACGTTTAATTGGGGTTCCCGAGGGCGCCGAAAGGGACAGAGGGCCAGAATATGTATTTGAACAAATTATAGCTGAAAACTATCCTAATCTGGGAAGGGAAACAGGCATTCAGATCCAGGAAATAGAGAGATCCCCCCCTAAAATCAATAAAAACCGTTCAACACCTCGACATTTAATTGTGAAGCTTGCAAATTCCAAAGATAAGGAGAAGATCCTTAAAGCAGCAAGAGACAAGAAATCCCTGACTTTTATGGGGAGGAGTATTAGGGTAACAGCAGACCTCTCCACAGAGACCTGGCAGGCCAGAAAGGGCTGGCAGGATATATTCAGGGTCCTAAATGAGAAGAACATGCAACCAAGAATACTTTATCCAGCAAGGCTCTCATTCAAAATGGAAGGAGAGATAAAGAGCTTCCAAGACAGGCAGCAACTGAAAGAATATGTGACCTCCAAACCAGCTCTGCAAGAAATTTTAAGGGGGACTCTTAAAATTCCCCTTTAAGAAGAAGTTCAGTGGAACAGTCCACAAAAACAAAGACTGAATAGATATCATGATGACACTAAACTCATATCTCTCAATAGTAACTCTGAATGTGAACGGGCTTAATGACCCCATCAAAAGGCGCAGGGTTTCAGACTGGATAAAAAAGCAGGACCCATCTATTTGCTGTCTACAAGAGACTCATTTTAGACAGAAGGACTCCTACAGCCTGAAAATAAAAGGTTGGAGAACCATTTACCATTCGAATGGTCCTCAAAAGAAAGCAGGGGTAGCCATCCTTATATCAGATAAACTAAAATTTACCCCAAAGACTGTAGTGAGAGATGAAGAGGGACACTATATCATACTTAAAGGATCTATTCAACAAGAGGACTTAACAATCCTCAATATATATGCTCCGAATGTGGGAGCTGCCAAATATATAAATCAATTATTAACCAAAGTGAAGAAATACTTAGATAATAATACACTTATACTTGGTGACTTCAATCTAGCTCTTTCTATACTCGATAGGTCTTCTAAGCACAACATCTCCAAAGAAACGAGAGCTTTAAATGATACACTGGACCAGATGGATTTCACAGATATCTACAGAACTTTACATCCAAACTCAACTGAATACACATTCTTCTCAAGCGCACATGGAACTTTCTCCAGAATAGACCACATATTGGGACACAAATCGGGTCTGAACCGATACCAAAAGATTGGGATTGTCCCCTGCATATTCTCGGACCATAATGCCTTGAAATTAGAACTAAATCACAACAAGAAGTTTGGAAGGACCTCAAACACGTGGAGGTTAAGGACCATCCTGCTAAAAGATAAAAGGGTCAACCAGGAAATTAAGGAAGAATTAAAAAGATTCATGGAAACTAATGAGAATGAAGATACAACCGTTCAAAATCTTTGGGATGCAGCAAAAGCAGTCCTAAGGGGGAAATACATCGCAATACAAGCATCCATTCAAAAACTGGAAAGAACTCAAATACAAAAGCTAACCTTACACATAAAGGAGCTAGAGAAAAAACAGCAAATAGATCCTACACCCAAGAGAAGAAGGGAGTTAATAAAGATTCGAGCAGAACTCAACGAAATCGAGACCAGAAGAACTGTGGAACAGATCAACAGAACCAGGAGTTGGTTCTTTGAAAGAATTAATAAGATAGATAAACCATTAGCCAGCCTTATTAAAAAGAAGAGAGAGAAGACTCAAATTAATAAAATCATGAATGAGAAAGGAGAGATCACTACCAACACCAAGGAAATACAAACGATTTTAAAAACATATTATGAACAGCTATACGCCAATAAATTAGGCAATCTAGAAGAAATGGACGCATTCCTGGAAAGCCACAAACTACCAAAACTGGAACAGGAAGAAATAGAAAACCTTAACAGGCCAATAACCAGGGAGGAAATTGAAGCAGTCATCAAAAACCTCCCAAGACACAAAAGTCCAGGGCCAGATGGCTTCCCAGGGGAATTTTATCAAACGTTTAAAGAAGAAATCATACCTATTCTCCTAAAGCTGTTTGGAAAGATAGAAAGAGATGGAGTACTTCCAAATTCGTTCTACGAAGCCAGCATCACCTTAATTCCAAAACCAGACAAAGACCCCACCAAAAAGGAGAATTACAGACCAATATCCCTGATGAACATGGATGCAAAAATTCTCAACAAGATACTGGCCAATAGGATCCAACAGTACATTAAGAAAATTATTCACCATGACCAAGTAGGATTTATCCCTGGGACACAAGGCTGGTTCAACACTCGTAAAACAATCAATGTGATTCATCATATCAGCAAGAGAAAAACCAAGAACCATATGATCCTCTCATTGGATGCAGAGAAAGCATTTGACAAAATACAGCATCCATTCCTGATCAAAACTCTTCAGAGTGTAGGGATAGAGGGAACATTCCTCGACATCTTAAAAGCCATCTATGAAAAGCCCACAGCAAATATCATTCTCAATGGGGAAGCACTGGGAGCCTTTCCCCTAAGATCAGGAATAAGACAGGGATGTCCACTCTCACCACTGCTGTTCAACATAGTACTGGAAGTCTTAGCCTCAGCAATCAGACAACAAAAAGACATTAAAGGCATTCAAATTGGCAAAGAAGAAGTCAAACTCTCCCTCTTCGCCGATGACATGATACTCTACATAGAAAACCCAAAAGTCTCCACCCCAAGATTGCTAGAACTCATACAGCAATTCGGTAGCGTGGCAGGATACAAAATCAATGCCCAGAAGTCAGTGGCATTTCTATACACTAACAATGAGACTGAAGAAAGAGAAATTAAGGAGTCAATCCCATTTACAATTGCACCCAAAAGCATAAGATACCTAGGAATAAACCTAACCAAAGAGGTAAAGGATCTATACCCTCAAAACTATAGAACACTTCTGAAAGAAATTGAGGAAGACACAAAGAGATGGAAAAATATTCCATGCTCATGGATTGGCAGAATTAATATTGTGAAAATGTCAATGTTACCCAGGGCAATATACACGTTTAATGCAATCCCTATCAAAATACCATGGACTTTCTTCAGAGAGTTAGAACAAATTATTTTAAGATTTGTGTGGAATCAGAAAAGACCCCAAATAGCCAGGGGAATTTTAAAAAAGAAAACCATATCTGGGGGCATCACAATGCCAGATTTCAGGTTGTACTACAAAGCTGTGGTCATCAAGACAGTGTGGTACTGGCACAAAAACAGACACATAGATCAGTGGAACAGAATAGAGAATCCAGAAGTGGACCCTGAACTTTATGGGCAACTAATATTCGATAAAGGAGGAAAGACTATCCATTGGAAGAAAGACAGTCTCTTCAATAAATGGTGCTGGGAAAATTGGACATCAACATGCAGAAGAATGAAACTAGACCACTCTCTTTCACCATACACAAAGATAAACTCAAAATGGATGAAAGATCTAAATGTGAGACAAGATTCCATCAAAATCCTAGAGAAGAACACAGGCAACACCCTTTTTGAACTCGGCCATAGTAACTTCTTGCAAGATACATCCACGAAGACAAAAGAAACAAAAGCAAAAATGAACTATTGGGACTTCATCAAGATAAGAAGCTTTTGCACAGCAAAGGATACAGTCAACAAAACTCAAAGACAACCTACAGAATGGGAGAAGATATTTGCAAATGACATATCAGATAAAAGGCTAGTTTCCAAGATCTATAAAGAACTTATTAAACTCAACACCAAAGAAACAAACAATCCAATCATGAAATGGGCAAAAGACATGAACAGAAATCTCACAGAGGAAGACATAGACATGGCCAACATGCATATGAGAAAATGTTCTGCATCACTTGCCATCAGGGAAATACAAATCAAAACTACAATGAGATACCACCTCACACCAGTGAGAATGGGGAAAATTAACAAGGCAGGAAACCACAAATGTTGGAGAGGATGCGGAGAAAAGGGAACCCTCTTACACTGTTGGTGGGAATGTGAACTGGTGCAGCCACTCTGGAAAACTGTGTGGAGGTTCCTCAAACAGTTAAAAATATACCTGCCCTACGACCCAGCAATTGCACTGTTGGGGATTTACCCCAAAGATACAAATGCAATGAAACGCCGGGACACCTGCACCCCGATGTTTATAGCAGCAATGGCCACGATAGCCAAACTGTGGAAGGAGCCTCGGTGTCCAATGAAAGATGAATGGATAAAGAAGATGTGGTTTATGTATACAATGGAATATTACTCAGCTATTAGAAATGACAAATACCCACCATTTGCTTCAACGTGGATGGAACTGGAGGGTATTATGCTGAGTGAAGTAAGTCAGTCGGAGAAGGACAAACATTATATGTTCTCATTCATTTGGGGAATATAAATAATAGTGAAAGGGAATATAAGGGAAGGGAGAAGAAATGTGTGGGAAATATCAGAAAGGGAGACAGAACGTAAAGACTGCTAACTCTGGGAAACGAACTAGGGGTGGTAGAAGGGGAAGAGGGTGGGGGGTGGGAGTGAATGGGTGATGGGCACTGGGTGTTATTCTGTATGTTAGTAAATTGAACACCAATAAAAAATAAATTAAAAAAAAAAACAAACAGAAAAAAAAAAAGTTTTAAAGACTTTTAAGGAAGCTTATGATATATCTCAGTGAAAATCATCTGGTTTCAAACTATTATAAGCCCCAAATATGCATCTCCTTCTTTCTTTTCATAACCAGAAGAAAACATACGAAAAATATTAGAGATGATATTAATTTTCTTCCTTTTTAAATTATGTTTTCCATAGTAATGATTTTTTTTTTGCTTTTATAGTCAGGAAAAGAAAACTTATGTATAAATAAATTATTTGTATCTTTTACTTCCCTCCCCTGCTGGCAAAACTAAAGTTTACAACTTATTTCCTGATAAGGAAAAAGAAAATATGTTCGAGAATTAAACACTATGTACTGATTTAATATTTTTACTTTCTACTCTTTGTGTTTCCTAAATACTATTATTAATTTGAATGTGTCCGCTTTTGAAAATTGTTTAATTCTTCTTACTTAAAAAAAATCAAGAAGAGTAAGGCAAAATCATATAATATGAGACAAAAAAGAAGAAAGTCAAGAAGCAAATGGGGCGAGAAAAATAAAAAGCCTGAAAGAAAATCTTATTAGGCAAATTGTAGCAATTGAACCGAAATGCCAGTGTAAGCTTCCTGATAGCTTGTGTGAAAAAGGCAGTACATTATTCTAATTAGTTAAGTATTTCAAAACTTTTAGCTTATCAGGAGGGACTGGATATATATACTTTGGGATTTTTTTGGGGGGGGGGAGTTTTTTTATATTAACTGATTTATTCATGTATTTAATAAAAGTTCATTGACCATATACTGCATGTAAGGAATTAAACTGACGGCCTTGAGCAGGAAAAAAACAGTCGAGAGAGAGAACGTAATTGCAAGTGAAGGGAGGATCATGGCTGATGAGAGAGAAAAATCCAGGCCCGCAATCCTTATTAATTTGTTTGCTGAGATGCTGTCTTTGTTGCAACAATGTGTGTGCTTATAAGATTTGTGTTACAGTGTAAGCTCTGTGATAGGTGCTTGATATATGCTCCTTGGTTAGGAAGCTAATATTGAGGCTACATCTAGTTACTGCAAAGACTATCTGTTAAATGCTGCCTTCTTTCCCTGCAGTTGAAACTCAGGGGTGGAGTACTTCTCATGCCCATTCCCTAGAGCATAGAATGGCACCTTGTTCCATACTGAGACTCAATAAATATTCCTTTGGGTATTGGTGAACTGAATGAATGAAAGAATACAGTCTTCTCCTTGAGGCTCAGATTTCAGCATGATGTCTTTAATTTATAGATATAATTTGTTTGCTTTTAATAGCATTGATTTCCCTAACCATAGTTAACTGAACCCTAACATGCAGAGGGCTTTTGGGGGTTATTTTCTACTGGCTACTCAAATTTAAAATTCTCACAGATCATTTATATGATATGTTAGGGAAAATTTAAAAGGAAGGTTGTATATTTTCATAAGAAAGCCTTCCTTATGACATCTCCCATTTGCATTGTAACCTGCAGATTGAATTCTCCTTTGATCTCTACAGTCTCTAGATCGACACAAATGATAATACAAGTTTTAAGATGTCAGCATAAAATGTAAAAGATACTATATCTCAGTATGTATGTGGAGTCTTCAAATATTTTCTGAGCAAAGGAGTGCTTTACCAGACACGATTCCATGGGAAATCCTCCTGTCTAAAGGTTTATAAGCTTCTTTCATTGAGACGATTTCAGAAGACATGTGACTTTCCATCCCCTATTCTTATCTCTTCTTTTTCTTCCTTCTCCTCCCCTCACACCATTTGGTAGGCCCTGGTGTGGCTCCTCCAAAATTTATAGCTTCTAAGAGTTCGAAAACCACTGTACAATGTAAGTTTTGACAGTTAATACAGAATGTTTCTCCTAATGAGGTGGTCATATCAATATAACTGACATCACAATTATGTGAAAATGTGTCCCATGAAAACACAGCAGGTTCTAATTCAACCACTGCTGTATTTAGGGACATGTGGAAATAATTCACCTCAGGTATTAAAGAGGAGCAGTTTGGCTCAGCACATTAAGCAACTGGATGGAGATTCATGGGCTCAGGGTTTTCCAGTTGTCCTTTTGCTGACGTGTTTGACATTGGGAAAGTCACTGCTTCTCTTTCCCTTGGCTTACTCATCAATAGAGTAGCACACCATTGTGCTGACTCACCTCGTTTTCATAGAATGTTATTCACTAGCACTAATAATGCACTCTTCTATTTAAGGAACCGATGACAATTACTATAAAGAGCATGAAAAGTGAGTGCATTTGTAGCTACACAATAATCTGAAAGAAGCTTACGTGCCGAAGGGCTTCATGTATATACTAAGAATAAAAACACTGGTTAATTTCAATTAGATTTCGCAAAAGGATGATTTTCAGTGAAGATGCACAAACTCGCTTAAAAAAGTTTTAATTACTGTAAATTGGAGCAAGGGCCAGCATTAGGGCTTGAGGCAGCTGTGGGCAGCGTTGGGATGTGTGCTGTAATTCTAACAAGACAAGTATGCCCCATTTTCAGGACCTTGAAAAGAAAAGAGGATTTTTGTTGTTGTTGTTGAAAGTTTGAAAAGAAAAAAGTCTTGCTAGTTCTGCCTGCTAGAATGTGAAAGCTAATAAAAAAAAATGTCTATCATTGTAAATCTGATGCTAGGATGTTGCTTTTGACTACTAGTAAATTGAGTCCTTTAATTCTCTGCTTGAGAAGGAAGAGCTATCCTAGCTGTAACAGAAAATACTTAGAAAAAAATTACGAACTAAAATGGCCATTCTTTATCTCATATTCAAGGTAACTACACAGCATGCCTGAAGCAACAGTTCAGTGCTTTGTTCTTAGTCATGTGTAGAACACTTTTAGATTAATAGCTGAATTTTCTTAGAGAAGGACTTGAACTTCATGGCAGGTCATTTCCTTTAGTTCAGATTGTTTTTCTTACATTTCAATCACTTTGCATTTTTATCAATTCTCCTACTGAGTGGCTCAAGTCATTTCACCAAATGATCTCACCAGATGAGGTGAGTCAACCATCTTTGGGAAATTCATTAAAATAAAGGCCACTAGGGCACCATTTGCTCAGTTGAAGTACTATTCACACAGACTCAAGGAGTTAATGTGGTTGCTAAAGTGCTCAAAACATAGTTTATTCACCCAGAAAAAAACCTCTTCCCAAAACTCATTAATTCCTTTAACATGCTTGCAAAGCAAGTATATTAATAATTTTGAATTCTGATCCACTGGATAAATTACTGATTGTTCAAGGTGACATTTTATTACAGTAAGGGCTCGATCTGGGAAGACTCTGATTGGAAGGAGAAATACAAAGATCTCAGAAGCAGAAGAGGTAGATTGAAGTCTAGACCTCAGTCAACCCCAGTCATTCTCTACATATTGGCCATTATGTGCCAGAAGAGAATACAAATGTGAGCAAGAGTCCTCACCTAGAGTCCTCACCTTAAAGTAGTCCACAAGTAAGTGGAAAAGACACTTCCCCCTTGGGCAAATAGCTCAATATCCTTCTTCACAAATGGAGAAAAAACACAGACCTCTCAATACTATAGTGTAATAATGAAGAATGTAAGTGCCAGCTAGAATCAGATAGTCCTGAACTTGAATCCAGATTCTACCCAGCTCTTGATTCAGTATGACCATGGGCAACTTACTAAACTTCCTCTCTTTAAAATAAGTTCTGGTATTACTTAGCTGGAATGGCTATTGTATGACTTCGATGTGCTAATGCACTAAGTATGTGTGCATCTGGCACACAGGATGCCATCTAATTATACACATAATTAAATACACTGTAATTTTATATATATTTAAATTTTGAAATGATGATGAAATATTACTGTTCCTTTCCCACTGAACATATAGACAAACTATCAATGGTAATCACATGAACACATTTAAATAAAAGACACTTGGAAAGATAAAAAAAATTACATAAAATGAAGCGTTCATAATATGGGCAAAAAAAAACTATGGTTTTTAAGATGATATTGAGGATGTGGAGAAAAAGAAACCTTTGCACACTGCTGGTGCGAATGCAAACTGGTGAAGTCCCTGTGGGAAACCGTATAGAAGTTCCTCAAAAAATTAAAAATAGAACTACCCTACGATCCAATTATCATACTACTGGGTATTTACACCAAAATACAAAACACTGATTCAAAGGGATACATGCATTCCCAATACTTACAATAGTCAAACTATGGAAGCAAGCAGCCCCAGTGTCCAACAATAGATGATTAGATAAAGATGTGATATAGACAGATGATTGATAGATAGATAGAGATATATAGAGATATATGCATACATATACAATGGAATGTTATTCAGCAATGAAAAGGAATGAAATCTTATCATTTGCAACAACACAGATGGATCTAGATAGTATAATGCTAAGTGAAATACGTCAGTCAGAAAAAGACAAGTACCATATGATCTCACTCATATGTGGAATTTAAGGAACAAAACAAATGAGCAAAGGAAAAAAAGAGAGAGAGAGGCAAACCAAGAAACAGACTCTTAACTATAGAGAACAAACTGATGGTTACCAGAGGGGAGATGGTTTGGGGATGGGGAAAATGGGGGATGGGAATTAAAGAGTACATTTATCACGATGAAAAAAATAAAATGATAAAAAACTATGATATTTAAAGGATGCCAGTAATTTCAGTTCTGCACTTTATTTAGTTACTTCTAAAGCCTTATGAACTGGAGGAGAAACCACCTGCTATTTCCCTACTGTGGCTCACACACAAGCTTCAACCTAGTATGAGATAAGATAATTACAATGATTTCCCCTTTTAAAACAACACAGCTATTTTTCATTATGCCAATTAATGAGAATACGTCTAACATACAAATGTAATGGAAATACTTTTTATGGCAGACAAACCCTAAGGCACCCCTCATAAGCCCCAATATCCTATGTTGTGGTGTCCACGCTTTTGTCTAACACCCTTCCCTTGCACGTGGACAGGAACCATGACTAGCTTCTAGCAAACAGATTATGGCAAAATGTAGGAATTTTTCAGATATAGTTAAGATCCTACATTGTTTGATTTTGAATTAATTGAAAGGAAGATTGTCCTTGTTAGGCATGACTTAATGCACTGAAAGCTCTCAAAAATGGGACTGAGAGCTCCCTGAGGTCAGGGACTTTCTCCCAGTAGGCTTGAAGAAGTAAGCTACCATGTTGTGAGAGGGCCGTTGGAGAGGGACACGCTCCAAGGAACTTCAGGGAACTTCTTGGATCTGAGAAAAGTCTGGTCAAACCCAGGAAAATAAAAAAGTGAACTTGTCTCTTTAGTCCTCTTCAGGGTCATGAATCCTGCCAACAGTTGAAGAGAGGATGGAAGTATATTTTTCCTGGTCAACTACTCATGAGACTGTACTCCCAGTCAACACCTCAAATGCAGCCTAGTCAGACCCTAAGGCAGAGAACCAAGCTAAGCTGTGTCTGTAGAAACTGTGAGGCAATTAGCATGTGTTGTTTTAAGCCACTAAGTTTGTGGTCCTTTGTCATTCAGCATAGTACATCAATATCTCCTGTCGACAGAAGGGTTTTGAAATCAGCGTACAGAAAGATGAAACAATACAATACTCAATGGTGGTATTCTTTTCTGGACTCTGATCATGGAAGTGAGAGGGTTTTTTTTTAGTATAGAACAGGAGGAGATAAACTGAGGTGGGAGTCACTTCCTGAAAGTTCCTGGATAAAGAAATGATGCACTTGAGATAAGAGTCACTGGAATAGTCGAGTGTTTTATATGTAGTATATCCACTAACCACATCATCAAGAAGAATTGCCACTAATTTTGAAGAGAGTGTCCTTTTCTGGATAGTTTGGTAATGAAGGAGGAGAAATTTTTATTAAGTTTCCCCTCAGAAAAAAAGGGCAGAAGCATACCATTTTTTATTTTTATTTTTTTATTTTTTATTTTTTTAAAGATTTTATTTATGTATTCATGAAAGACATACAGAGAGAGGCAGAGACATAGACAGAGGGAGAAGCAGGCTCCATGCAGGAAGCCTGATGTGGGACTCGATCTCAGGACTCTGGAATCATGCCCTGAGCCAAAGGCAGAAGCTCAATCACTAAGCCAACCAGGCGTCCCTTGATATCATTTTTTTAAAAATATGTTAGATACATAACTATAAAAAGAAGAGAAAAGAAAGTGGACACCGTTTCAAGTGAAGGAAAGAAGTGCTTTGGGGACATCATAGTCTGCTACAATCTGGGAGAAATGGAATGGGGAATTGGCCCTATGACAAGAGAAAGGAAGCAAGATGATTCCCTATAGGTCTGTGGTAAGAACTGCAAGGGCATAACTGCAGCATCAAATGAATCTTGGGCCCTGACTGGCAGGACACCATGTTGAGTGACTTTTAAATCCACAAGACATTGGGAAATACAGCTGCTCCTCTTATAGCTGATATATGGACAATTTAACTATTTGCCAAAAGTAGACTCATGACAGATTAGGGATGAAAGTGCGTTTAATTCTTCTGCTGGTGAGAAAACTAAAGGCAAGATCTGGTAAATGATCCTCTGTCATCCTTCAGCAAGTTACTATTAGAGCTGGGAATGGAACAAAGTACTCCTGATTCTCATTCAATCTTCTTTCTGGGGGCTTTTGTTGAAAATGTATTAGACATAAAATGATAAAGAGGTATATATTTAAAAGTGTGTATATATATGTTTACATGATTAAAATACCTTTTGGATTAAATATATATTTATGACAATAATAATAAATATATATATTTATATGTATATAAAAATCCAAAAGGTACTTTAAGCATCATCTAGTCCAATAGTCTGATGCTTTGGTTTTACAGACTGGGAAAACTGAGAGCCTGAGGGGTTAAATGACAAAGTTCCTGTCCCTAGATATTTACCACAAATAATTTTGCATGGGTCAGAAGTAATTTGTTTGGGCTATTTTTTCATTTTCCCATTCTATCTCTTTTTTAGTCTTTATGATCGCACAATTACTCACAGAATTCACACATCTGCAGACTCCTCTGCAGTATCCCCGATCTCTCCTGCTCTACCTATGAAAGTCCTGCAGTACTAGATCATCCTTTAGCTCATCAATCTTCTTTCCCTCATCTCACCAATCAAAACTCACCTGCCCCCTTTCCTTGCCCTTTTGAACCTCTTGTCAAATCATTGCTTTCTAATCTCTGATGAAGTCATTCTAATGTGTCAAGGGATTACTATTATTCCTCCCAGAAATACATCCATTTTAAAAGCAATGGTGAACATGCCATGTCTCAACTTTCTGAAATGATTTACAGTATTAGAACTTTCACATTATTGGGAAAGTGTTTCTGGAGAGGGTATGAGAAACTTTTGGACAACACCATAGAATCACTTAGACACTTAGATAGATCTAGATGATAGTCAGTTATCTCAAAAGATAAACCAGAAGTAAACTGGGTACAGGGCAATAACATCCTTTTAAAAAACTTATTAGTCATAGGCACAGATACTTTCTGAACCTTTCTATTTTCAATGTAGAAGTTAAGCTGAATGTAAAGTGCTTCACCTGGCAATGGAAAATCCCAGGGTACATGTTGTTTAAACTGTTTTGTTGGTTCCCCACTATTTTTAATGATATTTTCTTCTTTACCTGAACAACCCAGAGGCTGAGCAAATGCAACCCAGATCCTGTGGTTCTTTTTAAACTCAGTTCAGTTCTCAACTCTCTCTTTCTCTGCTTCTTCCCACCCCCCACTCAGTTGCCATGTTCAACAACACTTCAAAGGTGTGGCTGGCTTCATTTCTAGGCTTAGATTCTGTTTAAAGAAGAAGCAAAATTGGAATCAGTTTATCACCCTTGCCTAGGATTTTTAACAGAATTTAAAACCGAGAGGAACCCCAGCTACATCTAAAATGATACCAAGTGTATCAGCTGGGTGCTTGAGTTTCAAAGGAAGCTGCAGCCCAGCATAAAGCTCACTTGTCACTGCTAGCATTGCATCTTAAGCCTTCAGACACATAGCTTCAAGGATACTCGGGGCATTTTCAGTATTTTTATTTCATTTTTCTTTAAAAAGGAAGGGATTAGGCTTATTTTTACATATTTGTCTTTACATGATGATACTTTCATTAAATTAAAGCAAATAGAAACGTGTACTGGAAGATACACAAGCACAAAAGATTCTAAAATTAATCTTCTCTAATTTATTTGGAATCAGGTCAGCAGAGGTAATACTGAGAGAGAATAACACTAACCATCCAATAATCTAATGGAGTAGAGAAAACACAAACCAGCATACTGCTCACTTACCTAATCGGCTGTGGTATGAAAGCAGAACAATGTTTTTGAAAAAGCAGAGGTCCTTTCTATATCTTTTTAATTTTACCTCTGGTTTCAAGCTTTGCCTAATATGTATCTTATATTTAACAAAGTCTTCATATGTCTTACAATCAATGGCTTGAGTATGGTATTTTGTCCTCCGGAAGTGTCATGATATGTTTTAAAGGATTTTTCACTTGAGATGAATGCTGAATGGCAGACAGGAGTACTTCTTAGAGTCAGACTGGAAAGCTCCAAGTGAAGATGGCAGCCATGAACACAGTGGGATGAAATAACCTAGTATCTTTGTGGAACCACATGCATTTCTGAATGGCTGGTGTATAGGAGGGAGGAAGAGGTGACCCACTGGGGAATGGGGCTAAGGAACAGGGAGAAGGTAAAGGCAACATATGAAAAAGAGAGACTCAAAGACCATGAGGGCAATTTGAGAGTGGTGTGTCTGAACAGAATGCTGCTGGGAGGGTAGTGGACATGAAAGCCAGGAGAGAACTGAAAGGTGAGCCAAGCTGAAGCAGTGATTGAAGATATAATGAATGATGCAATGGGCAGTGATGTCAGTATTCAGGGATATGAGGAAGTGAGAGGGAGATGAAGTACTGAGTAGGTGAAGTCTGCCATTTTAGAAAATTAAAGCTGAAAACATGGAGATTGTGCCAAGGTGATCCATTTATTTAAAGCTGAACACATGGAAGGCAAGAAAGTTCCTCAAATATGCATTTGTTAGACTACATGGTCCAGTGGAAAGCCCATGGCTTTTGAAGCCTGGAGACCCATGCTGATTTTCCATCTGTGCTCCTGTATCTGTGGGATGTTGCAAAGTTATTTAACCTCTCCAAGTATTGGTATTGGTATCTCCAAGAATTAGCCTATATAATAATGCGAGTATTCAAAAAAATTATGTAAAACATTGGATGCATTATAAATGTTAATTTTCCTTCTGATAGAAAATTTACTTGAGGTATGTTTGCATTCTGCAGAATTTCAAAAAGGATTCTGTAGTAAAATGAGATTCAACATGATAGGCAGGAATATATAAATCCTGGAGGAGTAAAAGAAGTCTGGGACTGCATTAAGGGTAAAGCCAATTGTGACTGAGCAGAATAGAATTTAGCAACATTAAATCTTAAGACAATTGTGAGAAAAAAGAAGAGAGAAGCTATCTTTTTGATAATTAGGGCCTATGGTCCTTCTAGGCTGGTACATAAAAAGTGTTTTATGAGCTTCTCCTCCTATCTTTATAATATAGAGCTATTTGAAAAAAAAATTTCCTGCTTAACCCAGTTATGAGCAATTCAAGTAATGATTTCAGCCATCAAGATATTGCACCAAAATGCTTTGCAACACATTTTGCAGAGCTTAATCTGTGAAAGTAATTAGTAAAACAGCTTTATTTTGATGTCATTCAATTAAATCTAGCTCTCATTATTTATGTTCCTACTATGTACTAGACACCATGTGAGGTGCTGAGAACAAAGGATGCAGAAGATACAGCCCATTCCCTCAAAGACTTCACATTTTAGTAGCCTACTCTCTATTTATGTGGATTTCTCTCACGTGGAATCATGGGTCATAGTAACTTTACATACCACTATGCATCATATACTAGAGCAAAGGTAGAGAAAATAAAACAGGATAAAATGTTCCACTATTTTTCCTTATTTTTCAAAACCAGTCAATGTCCTTTCTTTTAGGAAGTTTATCTTATTTTGAGCTGTATTTGAATGCCAAAAATAAGATAGAATGTCAACTTCCAGAATTGATTACTAGGCCCAAACATCCTGGCATCAAGAGACCCTTGTTCCAGCAATACAATAGAGTCTTTAAAGGCAGGTATTATTTCTTGTTCTGCTTTCTCAAGGGCAGGGCTGAATTTTCCAATGTAGCTCACCAAACATTGCTCAATAACCCTTCCTCAAGGCCATAGCTAAAGGAGTAAAACTCTCTCTTATCTCCAAATGTACATTTCTGCCCCTAGTAAAAATCCTTGACTTCTTATTTTTATTCTTTTATTTCCTACACCCAAATCAATGTCTAATGCTGCTAATTTCTAAGTATTTCCTTAATCTATATATCTTCCATCTCTACTCAATGTCAGGCCCTTATTTATCACCCAAACCATTGAAACAGCCCTCCTAAATCAACTTTTCCTCCCTCTGCCCAGCTCTATTGGCAAAGTGATCATTCAAATAAGAAACTTCGAGCATGGAGTTCATTTGCTAAAGCTTTGGTGGAGTTTTATTGTCTACAATATAAAATCCAATTCTCTTTGTTTAGAATAAAACATCTTCCATGAACGGTTCCCTGCCTGCACATTTGGCCTTTCTTCATGACACTCCCTGCTTCACACTTCAGCTGCAACACTGGAAAATAAATACTGCATGCCCTGTGCTACTTCACTCCTCTGTATCTGAGCTTTACTCCAAAAACTGTTTGAATTACCCTCTCCCTATCTCCTACTTCTTCACTTGACCACCTTTTACTCACTTTTCAAGAAGTTCATGTGTCATTTCTTCCCGGAAGCATTCTCTGATAACCTTACCTCTGGTTGGGTCAAGTCTTATACCTCTGAGCTCAAACTGCTATGCTCTCTCTGGATCTTTTATCATAGTACTTATTACTGAAGTCACCTGTATGGACTCTGAGCTCCTTGCTGTCAAAAACCATATGTCCTTAGTCTTTCTGTCATTATCTTCTATTGTGCTTGAGCCACGATTACCACTCAATGAATATTGCACGAAACATACTGCTTTTCCCTTCATTTCCAAAATATGTAGAATATATTCACCAGGGTTGTCTTTTTCCTATGAACACTTCTCTGCTCAATCTTACTTAATAAATTAGACAACTCTAACCCTGGTACACATGATATTTCATGAGACTTGGTGTTAGCTTTCCCAGCTGCTCACATTTGGTCATTTATAAATATTCTGTGTTTTCTAGCCCTTAATTACTTTTATAATTTATTAGGGAATTTTGCTCCAGACTTATTGGGTTTCTTTGGTAGCCTGTGGGGAGAGACTCAAAAAAAGCCACTCAAAATCTAAGTTAATTATAGTCTCTGTTGTAATTACAAACACTCTATGCATTTTATTAACTCCTTCAAAGAATCTTCACTATATGAAAAAAGTAAAACTTAGTTTTGTAATAATTACACTAATGTGCTCTTGATAAATTTATCTATGCTACTCTCGACCCTAATGGCTAAAATCTCTGTTTCAAAATAACCAGGGGCCAGTTGCTAGGTGCTTTCCTATTGATTTACCTCTCTTGCAAAACTGCTGCTGAACCTAAATGTTAAGCCAAAAAGTTATGAATAAAATCAGATACAACTGTCTTAGTTTCAAATACATGTCAGCTCTCCAAGCCCGGTGTACCTTTACCAATTCTTTCTTGTACCCCTAATAGAACTTTTGTGGAAATATCAAATGATAGGGAGTACCAGTAAATATTGGCTGATAGTTTTTAGTGTTTTGTTTACATAGACTTTGATCATCTCTGTGTAAAGTAAACTTCATTTGAGGTGCAGTAGTGCAACTTCTACAAAAACTAAATAATGATATATTAAGGTAACCAACACTTCTGGTTAGATCTCATAGGAAATTCCTTGAGTGGGAGACATAAATAAATGTACCTTAATTTAAGAATGAGTGTAAGAGACAGACATCTGGAAGAACCGTCCCCATACTGCTTTCTAACACATAAGATGAAAGTATGTTTAAAAGTATTCTTGTCTGCAAGGCAAGAGCATAAAAATGTTATAATATGACTCCTATAAGGGAGTTTTGATTTCTTTTATATCTACTACCGCCATATCAAGTAGATTTGCCTTGTATTTAAGTTAGTCATAGACATCAGAAGTAGTATTCATGTATCAATTTTCCTGGTAACAATGCTATTTCAGTGTAACGTTGATCTGTTTGACGTAAGTTTTTAATCCAATCTTTTGCACGGAACAAAAATGTTAGAAATATACTACTAGCAACTTAGTACTTTGCAAATATTCTCATTCTCAAAAGAAATCTGCTTAAAGGGGCACCTGGGTGGCTCAGTGGGTTGTGTCTACCTTTGGCTCAGGTCATGATCCTGGAGTCATGGGATGGAGCCCTACATTGGGCTCCCTGCTCTGTGGGGAGCCTGCTTCTCCCCTCTTCTGCTGCTCCCTCTGCTTGTTTTTCTCTTTCTCTTAAATAAATAAATGAAATATTAAAAGAAAAGAAAATTTTAAAAATCTGACCAAAAAGGGTACTTCTGTGTTAGATACTCAAGTTGAATAGCAGGATTTAAAATTACTAGAAAGTAGGCAAAATTGAGCTGAGCGTGTATTCAGTAATTCAGTGCACAGGGAGACCATGAACTAACCCCTAACCTCATGGCATTCATCGACAGACCTAATTCTAATCCACTGAGGAAAAAGTAACTCCATCGTCTTATAACAACACACCTTCTAATAGTGACCTCAGTGAAGAACGGAGGACAACAAAGTAAATACAAGCTAAAGATTCTAAGGAAGGAAATGGGGAAATTTTAGCCACTGTGCATTGAAATAACAAATATGGGCTGAAAAATACCAAATAATTCACATAGAATTCTGACAGAAGGGAAAAAATAGAATAAATAACCCTTATGCTAATGACAATGACTATTAGATGGCTAGTTTGATTGAAACTCTGTGATTCGGGATCTGGCATGCCAAGTTCCACTGCTGCATTGTTATGGGACACTATTTTTCTTTGGGTGATGTTGACAGCGTAATGGGAAAACTCAAGATGATAGCTGCCTCTAGTGCATTGTTCATTATAAAGTATCATACATTGCCGTTCAGTCATCTTAGGCATTTGGATACACAAAAAGGACCTGAAATCTCCAAAGGATGCCTAAAACCAAATGGGTAAACACAAGCTGGAATGTATATTAGGTTTGCTTTAATCTGGATGGATGTATGTGAAGGAACAAACACACAGACTAACCTGCATTCCTTGTGTACATAGGTTTAGGAGCTATGCATTACGCTTTACTTTACTTAAATATATATTTTTTAAAGAAAATTGGGGTTTAAATAGAAAAATTAGAAAATAATGCCTGCTATTAACTTTTTGAAAACAGTTTTTGAAATATAACATACCTGTGAAAAAAATCCTAAAACAACAATTTCTCACAGCTCTCGACCAATAACTGATGCGAGTTTCTGCACGGATTGCACAGATGTCCCTCACTCCTTGATGAGGGGACAGAAATTCCTCTCAGGAATGTGTTTACACTGGGTCCCCAAAGTGCTTCTGGTGGAATTAATCTGCATCATTCACAGCTTGATAACACATACTTTCCTGACTACCTTCCTTTCACTTTTCTACTCCGTTGCTGGGAGGCAAAATTGAGCTTGACACTTTGTGTCAAGGTCCGGGCATTTCAAAAGGAAGGAAAATATAATATAGAAAATTTTAAAAATATATTGGCTCTGTAAGAAGAGAATAAAGTTGATGTATGACTTAAAAGATGGATGAAAAAAGAAGAGGGAATGTAAATATCAATATCATGAACTAAAAAAAGGATATTTCTATAAATATTATAGGTATAAAAAGATAATACTGAAATAACATGAGAAACTTTATAATAATAAATTTGCCAACTTGGACGAAATGGATGATTTCCTCGAAAAAAAAGTTATTGAAATAAATACAAGAACAGATAATCTGAGTAGTCTTGTATCTGTTAAAGTGATTGAATACTGAAATAAAAACCTTTTCCCAAAAGAAGCTTTATGTATGTACAGTGTCACCAATAAATTTTATATATACTTTATAAATATATAAATAACATAAATTTATAATTATAAATATATGCAATATAAATATATATACTTCAATTATAAGTTTCAGAAACTCTTACAATAATAATCTCGATATAAAAATCTGACAAGGCTATTGTCAAAAAGAAAAAATACAGGTTACTTGCTCTAATAAATACAGTATAAGATACAGTATAAAATATCCTATGCAAAAATGCCAAATATACATATTGGATATTCATTGAATCCAGTGATATATAAAAAGTATATAATGGTTAAATTGAATCTTCTTCAGGAATGCAAGGTTAGCTTAAAAAATCTTTAAAAATCTACCAGTGTAGGGATCCCTGGGTGGCGCAGCGGTTTGGCGCCTGCCTTTGGCCCAGGGCGCGATCCTGGAGACCCGGGATCGAATCCCACATCAGGCTCCCGGTGCATGGAGCCTGCTTCTCCCACTGCCTATGTCTCTGCCTCTCTCTCTCTCTCTCTCTCTCTCTCTCTGTGACTATCATAAATAAATAAAAAAATAAATAAAAAAAAAAAAAAAAAAAAAAAAATCTACCAGTGTAAATTACCGTATCATGGGTATAAGGATAGAATCAATTATCTGAAGAGACGTAGAAAAACAGTGGTTTGTTTCTAGGCAATAGCTTAGCCTTATGTATCTTGAATAACTCAGGATATGGGGACATCTGGACCCATGTTTGGAGGACTTCTAACTTTACAAAACACTCCAATATGGTTATATAATTTACTACCATGTACCAAATTAAATGTAATCCCTGAGTGAGTTACTTCATTTCTTTCATTCTTAGTTCCCCACACTGTAAAACTGCAATCCACAAGACTTGCCACTCCCTGAACTCACAGCACTTCATTGTAAGGATCCAAATTTCATAAAATATGTGTTAAGGCATTTAAAGATATATTCTGCATATACCTTTATTGCTATAATCTAATTTTATAAAGGCATTGATTATTATACATAGAGATTAATGACACTATATAAAAATACAGGATCAAACAATGCATTATCATTTGAAGAGTTTTATACATAATGGTTCAGTTCTTCAATTTGATAAGTGTTTACAGGTTTCAACCAGAATTTTAAATTCAGCAGATAGGGGCATCTGGGTGGCTCAGTGCTTTAGCGCCTGCCTTCAGCCCTGGGCGTGATCCTAGAGTCCCCGGATCGAGTCCCACATCCGGCTCCCTGCATGGAGCCTGCTTCTCCCTCTGCCTGTGTCTCTGCCTCTCTTTCTCTCTGTATCTCTCATGAATAAATAAAAAAATCTTAAAAAAAATAAATTCACCAGATGAAGCCCATCTTTATTAGTGTCTTACATTTCCACCTTTGCCAGGGAAAAGAAAGCTAGAGGAACCAGATGAAAATGAATCAGAGTAAATGCCATGCATTTTACAAAGTCTGATTTGGTTCTCCTTTGTGTTTGACATAACAAATCCTAGGATTTTTGCAGTGTTTTAAAATACTATATGACCCAAACAATTAGACTTTCTAGAGGTATAGTCTGCTGAGAGGAAAAGATTTGAAGATTTCCTTTTCTGTATTATATGTGTATAAAATAAAACTTATAAGAGTAATTCACAGATCTGCAAGTATTATTTGCAATCTTCTAAATTCATAGTGGTGTGGGTGAAAGAAAGAAGTATAAACATCAAGCACAATACTCTCCACCAGGCACTGTTATTTATCTCCCTGGTGTTCCACAGTACTGTAGACATATAGTTATGATACCACATTCCCACTATGCTTTATTCATCTGTTGACATGCCACCTCCTCCTTAACCTTGAGCAACTTTGTAAAAACACCAAAGTGTGTTCTTCCTCTCACTGCTCTTGACTCCCTCCTTGGTATAGAGTAAGTATCAATATATTTATTCTTGAATGAACAAATAAAGCAAGAGTTTTTCTATTTTTAAAAAGAAAAAAGAATTTCACTGAGATGCTCTGACTTTTCAATGCAGTGGAGCAGGTATGATTTGGTACCTTATTCACTAGGATATGTGATCTATCAGAGGATTTGGTTATTTCTGTTTTCACTGTAGAGCTTTTTAATAAAATGTATTTTCCAGTACTTTATTATTAAATTGTATTTTTCCAGTACTTTATTATTATTATGTATCCAGATACATCTTGGAGTTGTGAAAAGCTCTAGTGGTTGTAGCCATCTGTCACCATCTTTTCCTTACTTAGGTGCTATGAAGAAGAAAACTTTTGGAAAGAAGGAAAGTCTTGATTGTCTCTGGGTCTTTAGAATCACTCGACCTAGAAAATTATTTTTGTGAGCATTATGTATGAGTTAGGAAAATCTGTGTAAAACAAACCTCTAATATTGTTGAGTTAATATGTCAGCAAACCATAACCAGAAGTAAAGCCTGTTCTGACCTCAGTTGATACCTTCTGTCTTGTGTCATTTACTTACTTCTGTGTGGCTGCCTCAGTTTCTTTGGCCACAATGTGACCTAATGTGTGTTAGAACAACCATCTCTGGGTATCATAGCACTTGTACTTATTTCATGACTCTCACTTTCTGGAAGTAATTGAGCCAAGTTTGCACTGTAGACACAAAGTTTTTAACAAATGCATCTCTGGAATTTTAGCTATTTTTGTAGCACTTTTCGTATTGGACAGATTTTTACAGTGCTTATGGAAGCCTGTCTTCCTTCTCACTGTGCCACTTGCTTGCCACTTAAAAGTTTCTTTTTTCTGATCTCTACCATCTTTTACTTCTTTCTGCCATAGTAGTGAATGTTTAGTGACATATCCAGTTTTCTATGGTTAAATAACAACTACTTAGATAAGCACTACTTGAATAGTTTCTTCCAGAGTAAAGGAAGAATTGACTATGATTACTCCTCTGTCCTGCTTTCTTTCCTAGATTATGAACTATGAGAGCAGGCCGTGGATCCTCCCGTTACATCCCTGGCACTTAATGCAGTGCCTAGTAAGTAACAGGTATTCAGTGAAGGTTTGTTGGTTAGATGAATGAATGTATTACCAATAAACATGCTGTCCATGTGATGGGCTTCACAGTCACCCAACTGGAAGAGGATAGTTAGAAAAGATAACCTTTTTGGATTTCTTTTTCTACTTGTCTGATTCCATGATGCCATGCATATCTAAACATTAATAAGCATACAAATATTCTGCTAAGTCTGTTGCAAGGTCATTGTATACTGATTCAAATGGCTCTTTTGGAATAATAAAAGTTGGTATTTTCACTTCAGAATCACCTTTTTGGTAGCTACACACAGTGTTGAATATGATCTTAAATGCCTCTACTGGCAAATCATATCATAAGTGTTTTGTTTCAAAAGCCATAATTCTACTAATGGTTGCAGATTTATAAATATACTACATTTATAGTTAGAGTATGATGTTTTTAATGTAAATGTAAATAGAATCTGAAATAGCCACAGGTGACCAGTTTGGTATTTACAGTCTGTGGCATTTCTGGACAGAAAAAAAATCTTTGTTTACTGACTGTCTGACAGTATGGCTTCTGCAGATGAAGTAAACATCATCTGTGGTTCAGCAGGAAGCACATACCATACACAGTGCCTGGACAACTGCTATTAGATGATCATTGATTATGCTTTTAGTATTTTCAAGGTCAAGGAAAAGTCTGGCTAGGATTATACAGCAGATAGCAAAACTACATCCTTAGTAGAAAGGTCTTAGAAAGCCTTTTCTAGCTTTGGCAGTGATGTACTATATGCTGCAGGCTTACCATGTCTCTTAGCAGGTCATATATTTTCTTTTATGCTCAGCTGAGTAGAGCTAAGATCAATTTTTAAATCACATTGCTATATTATCCATCTCCACAATTCGAGACTAGGTGGATAATTGTTTGCTATTTTTAAAAAAGCCTTTCAGTTATAGAACTTGGGAGAGAAGGAGAGTAGGACATACTTATTTCCCCTGAAATGTTGGGTTATAAATTAAAATTAAATCAAATCATGTGTGTAAAAGCTCTACACTCCAGAGAAAAAGACCTATTTTATATTTGTAGAGGTATGTAAAAGAAAATAGAATAACAATAAGGAATGGCTATTGAAAAATTAAGTCCAGAAGAACAACCAGTTTTTCTATATTAATCCAAACAGTAAAATGATATAAAATCATTTGGGACATACATGAAATGAAGAAAAAATATATTAGAAGAATAGCATTTGGTATCATTTTTGTTATTACTATTATTATTAAATTTCCTAGTTTAGTAATTTATACATTTTATATAAAGTGTAACCAGTAGTCAACTGAGTGAAGGGCACGTGGGACTTCTCTGTACTATTTTTTCAACTTTTAGTGAATCTGTTTTTTGTTTTTTGTTTTTCAGAATAAAAAGTTAAAGAAAGAATACTTTTTGTGGATTTCAAAAGGTAAAATATAACACTGATTATATCATGGAATTTGCTTTATTAAAATTCTGAGGAGGCATCTGGGTGGCTCAGTCAATTAAGCTGCTGACACTTGGTTTCAGCTCGGGTCATGATCCCAGGACCCTGGGATGGAGCCCTGCGTGGGGCTCCCTGCTGAGCCAGGGGTCTGCCTGAGGTTCTCTCCTTCTGCTTCTGCCCTACCTCCTGCTTATGTGCCCACCTGCACATGCGCGCTCTCTCTCTCTCTCTCTCTCTTAAGTAAATAAATCTTTTAAAAAAATAAAATTCTAGGAAATTTCTTTGTTTGCATTTTTTACATAGATTAAAACAACTTTTTTGAATTGGTTGAATGATCAGCAGATATTTAACATATGTTGGTAATGATGGTGATTAAATAAGAGCCATCATCTTTTCTTCTTAACGAGAATGCAAAAGCCTCTATTAACAGTGATCTGCATTGAATAAAATTGTGGAAGAAAGCAAATGCTCCCCATAATTCCTAAAACAATGAGAAAAACAATGTATAAATTGAAACTTGTGAATATTGGAAGGAACTAACTGGAAAAAGTTCTCAGAAAAATCAGAAGCTGGTGGGAAACAGAGCATTCACTGAATGATGGAGCCAAAATTTGCTTGACAGATGGTTCAGATGACCATGTGCAGGAAAACTACCCTTTATTCATCTTCAAATTTATTTTATAGTCTTAATGTTTAAATCACCAAACAAGAAAAGATTCATTAAATTCAAATAGACAAAATAAGACAATGTGAAGCTAAGGAAAGCAAAATAAATAATTTATAAAGAGAAGGAAAATTAAATGCACAAATTTGAATGTAGAAACAGTATAATTAATAATTAAAACCAATAACTTGTTCTTAAAGTAAACATACAATTAAATTGCCAATCCATTAAAAAATACCAACTATTTTTGAACTAGTCATGGTGATTGTAAAGATCACTTTAAAAATAGCATGTTAAAATAGGTAGAAAAACTCCAAAAATGAATGTTGTGTTGAATAACTCAGCGATATATTAAGAAATAATAAATGCTGCAGTAGTTCAAAAACTTGGTCGTGTTGCATTAAAAGAATTTTAATTGAATTGAATAGAGAATTCAGTGATACAGTTTTTAAAAAGGAAGAAAAAATATCTATGTATATATTCTTGGTACAACTGGTTAGCCATGTGAGAAAACGTAAACGCATTTTTATCTCACTCTGTATGCCAAAATGTATCCCAGGTGTTGCAGAAATTTAAATATAAAATAGTGGAACCGTGAAAGTAGTAAAAGAGAAAGGAAGGGATGTTTAATATTCTTGGAATGAAATCCCTGAAGCCATAAACAAATAATAAAATGATAAGACTGACTAGGTAAAAATGGAATACTTCTGTATAGAAAAATTGTTCAAAAACAAAGTCGAGAGGCAAAAGATGAAGTAGGAAACTAATCTGCAATGTATTTCTCGGACAAAAGGCTCATATTATGAAAAGACACAGCTCTTATTATTTGATCCCTAACTTCCTGCCAACGTCAATTTCTAACAGGCTGGCCCTGGGCCCCTCCTTTCCTGGCTCACCACTAGCTGTTTTCTTAAACATTCCAATCGCCCTCCAATCTCAGGGTTTTGGGCTTGACTGTTGCCTCCAGCTAGAATGTGCTGCTTGCAGATATCCACAGAGCTAGTATTGTCCTATCTTCCAGTTTCTGTTCACATGTCCCCCTCCTAAGATACTTGACTGATTATTAGAGCCACAGGAGCACACTTGCTATTCTTTATTTTTCTCTGTGATTTCTTTGCTTGACATGATTTTAACTATTATTTATTGTTGCTCTTCTAGTTATTTTCAAAGTTCTTCTGGATTGGAACATCGTGTTCTTATTTATCATTGGCAAAAATTAAAATTTGGGTGGCAGGCAGAGTCCCAGAAGATTATGAGCAAACAACATTTCTTTAGGGAATGATGTAGAATACTCTATCAAAATGCATTCTTTTACCTTTTCACTGAGAAATTACAGATCTAAGAATTCATCCATCTAATACCACATGGATATATAAACACATGTTAATTTTAGTATTATTAGTAATAATGATAAAAATAGAAACAAAGTGTTCATTTGAGGCCAAATGACAAATTACTAAGCATCAAAAAAATGATATGTTATACAGCATTAAGTAAAGAGTAGAGTAGATTCATAATTTGTGGTACAAGAAATGAAAAAGGTGAAGCAAGAAGAAAAACAATATATATTGTGTATATATTGTTCCAATGTGTATAATTTTGTTCTATTTATGGAAGAAATTAAAAAAATGAAGTTGACTGTTACTACATTGAAGAGAAATGAAACAAAGAATCTGAGGTAAGAGAAGACCAATTTTAAAATACCCTTTTTCACTATTCATTTTATCATTTCATGTGTCATTGAAATGATAACAAGAACCACAATGAAAGACTGACAGAGGGTAGGGTGAGGGCTAAGTGTGAGTAGTGATCAGGTTGGGGGAAGCGACCAAAGTCTGATGATAAAGAGCCATTGAATTCAGATAAGGTGTCTGACTATCTAAAGAAATGGGAAACCATTGACGGGATTGAATTCAACACAAACCTCCCAGCCAATTTGGGCAAACTAGGGTTTGAACCAGTATTGTCTAATTCTTCTCTACCCAAACAAGATGGTTTAAAGGGGGTTGGACAACATGATTTAAAAACTTCGTAACTGAACTAACTTATCTAACTTTGCATAGACATGCTCTATTAAATTTAGGTAGTGGTACCATTTATCTACAGTGGAGAGTAGATTTTTCTGGGAAGTAAAACAGATCCTTAAACTTAAATGAATGAAACATAAATTATGTGTCTAACTGACAGATATCTTTAAAAGTTAAGTATATTTATATGCCCCTCCTGTCTCAGATGGGGAGTTATATTTGTACCTCTCTAACTTGAACACCTAGGAAGTATATATTTATACAAATATTCTTTGTATTTATTTGATACACTAGAAATCTTGCCTAAAGTGAGTGGTAATGGGGACTGCTAATACTAACGTGCAGGCTTACATTTTCCATGTGCTCTGAAAAACTTATAATATAAATGGAAATGTATGCTATCAGAGTAGGTTTTTAAAGCTAAAAAAATAAATAAATAAAGCTGATATGAACGGTCGATAACAGACAATTGTAAAATTTTGCTTTAGGAAACTCTTTAATTAAAACTAAGAAAGTAGCAGCTCAGGCTTTAAAGAAAAACCACTAGCTTTTTTCTTTTTTTGAAGCATTTCATTCTATTAGTACATTTTTATTAAGCTACACATTTACTGACTATTGAATAAAGGTAAAGCTAAAAGATTTTCCCCCCAAAATTATTACTCCATCAAAGTTTATTTGAAGTTCCTTTGATGTTCATATCCTTTCCATTCTGTTTCTCATTCTCATAAAGTTACACTTGGATTATTAAACAGCTTTCTAATGGGTAGTGTTGCTTCCAGTCCATTCAACACAAGCCAGCTAAAGTTATTTCTTTTCTATGCTAAAGCATCTTAAATGATGCCCCACTATTCAAAGGATAGTGTCTCAAATCCTTTGTTTGCCACTGAAAGCCTTGAAGATTTGTATTATAATATAACTGGATCAGTCTACATTTCGATAATTAGAAGAAAATGGTCCCAATCTCTGCGATCTGAGGCTTAGAATGGGATCTTGCTATAGAGAGTGGGGTAAAAATTAGAAGAGGTATATAAGAACATCAGAGCAGGAAGCCAAACCTGTTAATCCTCCTCCTAAAAAGTCAACAGACACCATGTCAGAGGTCACAGTGAGATGGAGGGAACAGTAGGAGTAGTAATCCACACAAATTGCTGTCCTGAAGTGGTGGTAAGGATGGAGAGAACTTGCGCAGTACACTAATGGGATTGTTCAATAGATTAGTGGAAAGTTACAAGAGAAATCAAGAAATCTTATCAGACAGAAACAAATCATTTGAGAATAAATATCTGGGTAGCACTTCAAGATTTGTGTTTTATTTGTTTTTTCTATAACTATGCATGACAAAATAACAACTAATATCTAAATAAAAGTTAATTACAATATACTAGGTGCTTTGCATGCATTATGTCATTTCCATCCTCAAAATAAGCCTATGAAGTAAGAACTATTATGATCACCAGTTTATATACTACAGTACAGAAAAAGCACATGCTGTGCCCAAGGTGACACTGTAAATGGCATTGTCAGGATTGGGAGCCATGTTTCGCTGACACCAGAGTCTCGACTCTGGGCTCCTAAGTGACTCTACCAATAACTCTGCCTATTCTCAGTGCTACACAAGGACATATATAATGATACAGAAAGAGAAATCAGAAACCCAATGCTTATCTGTAGAGCTGCAGCTTTGCTGAACAGATTTAGACTAGATTTGTATTTTTCAGAGAACGACCAACTCTCTTCGAGGAATAGTTGTTTTTGTTTGTGAATCTCCTTTACCCTCAGTCTGGTCTGTGCCCGAGGCTAGACAATTCTCCAGTCCAGGCCTTTTGGCTGGCTGGCTCATTCCTGCCTACATTCCTTTTTGATTGGTCTACTTAGCACTTGCTGATGTTCTGATAATAATTTATTTTTGTTTTTGAGCCATTTTAGCTCTCCCATAAACAATCTAGTTCAGGTAATGCACAATAAAGATGTTTGCCAAAGTAACTATCACTGGCTCTTTTTTTGCCAAAGGGATCTGAAACATTAATTTTTCTTTCAGTGTGTGACAAAACACTTAAAATAGAAAACTATTTCAGTAATAGTCATTTCACTTGCTCTTACTTAATACTCTGACAATAAAGGAATACCATTCTACCTTTAGCACTCAGGTCTCTATTTTTTAAGACTATTTCAATGCTTGCTTATAGATGGGGAAAATTTAGCTATAAATTATTCTCCTAACAATACAATCTATTAAGACTCCAACCTAATCATTTCATTATACTGGAT